>NC_056513.1:41148569-41173650 GCF_014905685.2 Nematolebias whitei
GAAGCTAAATATGCTAGTAGATGAAGCTAAATATGCTAGTAGATGAAGCTAAATATGCTAGTAGATGAAGTTAAATATGCTAGTAGATGTAGAGAAAATATGCTAGTAGATGAAGCTAAATATGCTAGTAGATGAAGCTAAATATGCTACTAGATGTAGAGAAAATATGCTAGTAGATGAAGCTAAATATGCTAGTAGATGAAACTAAATATGCTAGTAGATGAAGCTAAATATGCTAGTAGATGTAGAGAAAATATGCTAGTAGATGAAGCTAAATATGCTAGTAGATGTAGAGAAAATATGCTAGTAGATGAAGCTAAATATGCTAGTAGATGTAATCTGCAGCCACTTCTTCAGCTCGTCCTCCAACCCTCGTCTGCAGCAGTATGATCATATTGTCCTGTTTGAGCTCTGACAGGTGGTGTCCCTACATGTTTAAATTGAATCCACAATGCTCAGAGAAACTACATTAGCTCGTACTGTTCACACAGAAACAAACACCGGTTCTGGTCCACACCAGAAGTTACACTCATATTTCATGCAAAGCAGCATGGGGACTAGGAATAAGGTGGATAGAAAGTACGTACTCTTTCTGAAAACCTGGAAAACATCCTGGTCAGTCTACCACACACATACATGAGGGGAAAGGTGGTCCTGTAATATGGATCAGGACACACATACACTCAAACAGTTGTGTGTTCACAAGTGTTATCAACAAATGTGGCCTAAGATCTTAATGCATCACAGATCTGTCCTGAGAGCACTCTCACTTTCTAATCATTACTCATTATCATCATTACACAGATAAATAGTCCCAAAGCAACACATCAGAAAGCTGCTGTTTTACAGATGGCAAAACCTGAAACCCTCTTATCATTTAGTTTTAAAGGAGAAATGCTGATTAAAGGCTCAAGTCACTTCAAAATAATTAAAGATAAGACTGAAGAGCCTAAAAAACTCCTGGTAAAAAACAAAAACATTTAAAGCCAACATCTTTCACTTAGACTATTTTATGCAAGTAATCCTAATTTACACACAATTTTAAAGTTCCTCGTATTGTTTCATGACAAATTCATTAAATTACACTGAAGTAACTGTTGCTACCAGAAAATGGTCACCATCACACATCCTCTTCTCAAATAAATTAAAACGCAAACGGTGAAGGCAGTTCTGACTTTTAAGGGATTTGACCATAGTATCCATCTTCAGCGTGTGTGTGTGTGTGTGTGTGTGTGTACCGTTTGTTGGGGTCCTTGATTAGCAGCCCTGACAGCAGGGACTTGGCGTCGGCCGACAGGGTCCGTGGGAACTTGATCTCCTCCATGAGGATGAGCTCAAACAGTTTCTCGTGGTCCTGGTTGTAGAAGGGCAGGCGGCCGCACATCATCTCGTACGTCACCACGCCCAAACCCCACCAGTCCACTGCCCGCCCGTAGTCGTTGTCCTCCAGAACCTGACAATACACCATGCAGACACTTTACTCCTCTGATGTTTGCAGTTCAACTCAACCAGAGAAGTCTGGAAGTGATTAAATATATATATTTTTGCTGAAAGTTATTGATACAACAGAATAACAAAAAACAATATACAATGAGATACAGTGAAAATAAGCAGCTGAACTCTTTAAAGCCCCGTGAACAGACTGGGGAGCATTTTTCATGCAGCTTGAATGTCAGGGGAGTTTTAGTCAAGGCTTATCGTTGTTGAAGTGCCCATGAACCATGTGTTTGAGTTACCATTTGATCCTGCATGTACAGCAGTGTGGCTGAGGTCATCTGTCTGCCTGTGAGCCGAGAAGTGTATAAAAACTATTCTCGCACACTGCCCGTGGCAGATTCTCATGACCGGGCTCCGTGCATGCAGAACGTCAGTACATGTGTGTAACCAGTTGAGAAAGTCTGCCCTTGCAAGTAAAACCAGTTAAAAATCTTCTTGCGTCCTCCAGTGTGGCTTCTTGGAGGAAATAAGATGAATGTTTTATCCAACACTGTACAAAGCCTGAACCACCACGTGCATCTCCAGCAGGTAACAAGTTCTTCTGTGTGTACACTTGAGGGACAGGAACAAACAGCTAATGGTTTGATGTCCAGAGGCCAGTACGAAGGAACCAGTTATCTGAAAGTCAGTGTTTCAGCTTCACAAAGGTTAATAAAGGCTGACCTCTGTATGAGGCTCCAGATGTTTACTCCCAGATGTTTGATATGACAAAGAGTAAAACCAGATGGAACAACGTTTGTGCGTCCTCGTTATCCTCCTCAGGGCTGTACCGTTTGAAATGACCGCTGAATTATTAATATAAAATTATAAACCTACTTCAAGGTCAGTCAGTGCCCTCCAGCTACGTGCTGATCAAACGTTGGCATTTTAATTTTAATTGTACATGTTACATATAAAAATGATCGTTTGAAAATGTACTTTCATTTCATTTTGATTTACACAAACAGTCCGAGCATTTTAATTTGAAGTAAACATTGAATGATCAGAGCTGTAGTTTAAATGGTCATGACTGTGTGTTTAAGAACATTTGGATAGAAATGTGAATATCCTCACAAGCCTATATTCTTTACGTGCACTCTTAGCAGCTGCAGCTACACTACAATTAAAAAACACCAGAAATTACACGGATGCAGAAAGGTGTCCAATAAACAGTTCACACCTAATTTAATTCATTGGTATATCTTTTATGTCAAAGAACATTTCATTAATAACATTCACTTGATTTGGTCGGTGACATCATCGTCTGATAGACATAACTCACTGACGGACACTGAAAGAACACTTGATTATAAAACTACAATGTTTTCTGCATCATTCCCGTCTCGTTTTGATTGCATCATGTTTTTGTCCCGACTTTATTTTTCTTGTTCCTATTGGTGTCGGAAGCATTTCTAATGTGGGGGAGACACACTGGTAAGGGTGTGTGGATGTCCTCCCCCTGATATTTTTAAATAAAGTACATGCCATTTCCTCTTTCCTCCTCAAGTAGCTCCTGCACGCCGGAGAAGGAACCACGATGGCAGAATGAGTAGCAACTGCTTTTGCAGGCTCCAGATTTTTTTCTAGTTTTAGTCCTGAAAATGTGTTTTTTTCAATAATAACCCAGAATTTACAGACCAAATAAATAACAACCAAGAAACCAGACAATTGATTTCACCACACTTTCATCGTTTCTTTTACGAACGTTTGATTTCAAACATGATGGATCACGAACACAACTTGTCAGCACATAAAGAGGCGTGTGACGAGGAAGACCTTGTGGACTTGGAAGTTATTCAAACGAGCTCTAAAGAAGAAAACATCAACTGGGCCCACACACCCACTAAAAGTCCAAACCCCAAGAAAAAGAGAGGGACAGAAGCTCAGAACACGGAGGAGGAGAACACGGCCGCCGCCGCCGCGATCCTCAAAACAGTCAACGTCTCATCGCAACAAATGGATGAACAGACAGCGCTCCTGAAAAAGTTGGATAAGCGTATTGATGCCAACGCTGCAGAGATAAATAGAAATAAAGAAGGACTGGCGGAGCTTCAGGTGAAGATGGAGGAGCTGCAAAAAGAAACTAAATCCCTGCGCAGCCTTTGTGAGGATCACGCTGTAAAAGGAAGTGGAATCTGAGGCCGACTGGTCTGACAGAAAACATGAAGCAGACATGAGAGACGTCGTCGGGATCCTCACCAGAGGTGTTCCTATTTCTGTGGATAGGATGAAAGATGCTGCCGGCACTGGGGAAGAGGAAGTGCTGCGTCCTCCATGACCCCGAGAGTAATCGTTCAGTTCAGGATGAGAACGATCAGGGATGAAGTTTGGAAGAAACCGAGAGACGTGAGAGTTTGCAACGACATGAACATTCGATTCAAAGACGACTTCTCCAGAGAAGATCGGGAGGCTGGAGCCAAACTGTGGCCGCTGGTCCAAGAAGCCAGAAATAAAGAGAAAGAGCATTTCTGAAGGAAGTTGTGCTCTGACTGACAACCAGAGTGGATCTGAACTGATGATCAGGTGTGCCTGACGTCAGTTGTCAGGAGTTCAATCTGTTTATGTTGCTGGTTGTTAAAGGTTATTACTCGTTTCCTTTCTATTCAGGACACAGCTGCTCCTTCCTGCGTTTCTTTGTAAATTTCATTTAATTTAGGAGAGGGAAAAACAACTTTGTTTCATACTATCTTATATTTCTTTAAATGTTAGGGGGCTAAAAATGATGTAAAACGTAAAGTAATTTTATTTTCTGTAAGGAGCAAAAGGCAACTTGTGTTTTTCTACAAGAGACTCGTTCAGCAGAGGCTGACACCAAACTCTGAAAGTACAGAGGGAGCTTGTGTTTTATGTAGCCATGTTTAATCTCATCCTGCAGGAGGGATGATTTTATATAATAGGTTTCCTGGTAATATTATAGATTATAAAAAGGATTCTGATGGTCAATGGATAATGGTGGTAGTGGAAATGGTTCAAATTATATTCTGTTATGTTTGTATGGTTATAACAGAACTCAAAACAAAAAACTTTAACTTTTCTATGTGAAAAATTGGAACAATGGAAACTCAGCTGTTCAGCTGACCAGATTATTGTGGGTGGACGTAGTTCCTGACTGTTCTCAAGACCGTTTCCCTTCTAGAGCTTCATATCATATCTTTGATACTAATATTCTTAATTTGCTCACCAAACTCAGTCTGTGTGATTATTGGAGACTGAAAAATCTCACTGCAACTCAGTATACTTGCTTTAATTCCTCCAGGAATGGTCAGTGTTTGAGAATAGACTACTGCTTAATCTCTAATAATCTAATCCATGATATTGAAAAGTGTGAAATCTCAGCATCTCCTCTAACTGATCATTGTGCAATTTCCTTGTCCATTTCCTTAACCAAAAAAAGACTTCAAACCGTAATCTGGAAATTCAATAATAATTTTTTTACAAAATGACAGTTTTTGTAATGAAGTAAAACTTTTACTGGAAGAAACTGACCAGTTGGAAATGACACGTTTGAGCAAATGGGAATGGTTCAAATTCAAAGTTAAACATGTGGCAATCCAAATCAGTAAATCCTCCACCAAACAGGAAAGATATGAACAAGAAAACATTATTGAGGGCATGAATAAAATATGCTGCCAACAGAATTTAACAATGGAGGATCAAATAGAACAATTTACGATCTCAACTGGACAAACTGGTTTTAGACAAAGTTAACGGCGCCTTTGTTCTAGAGCTCGGTGGATTGAAGAGGGGGAGAAAAACTCTTCCTACTTCTTTAATTTAGAAAAACAGAGACAAACTAAAAAGAAAAATTTTAAAACTAACTATTAACAGTGTTATGACTGAAGATCTGGACCAAGTAATGAGGAACTATTTCAGTTCTACACTAACTTGTATAAATCACACTATTCAGAGGAAAATGGCTCTGCCTTTTTTGAAAAAATTAAAGTTTAAATTAGACAATAGATAAGAATTTGAAAGCCCTTACCGAGGGTGACTTTAGGATTGATGAGTTGAACAAAGCAATGAAACAAATGACTAGAGGTAAGTGTCCAGGTATTGATGGGCTAACTGTAGGATTCTACTCATATTTCTGGAATATTAGAGTAATGCTCTACAAGGTCTTCCAACAATGTATCTCTTTAACAAATCTTTCCCTCACAATGAAACATGGTCTCATCACTTTAATCCCAAAACCCAAGAAAGACAAATTACTGCTGGACAATTGGAGACCTAGAACTCTTCTGTGCAATGATTATAAATTATTATTGGCTCATGTTTATGTTTATTTGTAAAAAAAAAAAAAAAAAAACTGTAGTATGACTTTTTATAATTGTTTATTGTTGTCCATTGTTGTCATCTTTCTTTGTTGAAATCAGGTCTCTCTTGTAAATGAGTCCTCGAGGCTCAATGGGATTTACCTGTAGAAATAAAGGTTGATTGATTATGCAAACCACTTAAATGAATGTTTAACTCTTAGAATTGATGAGTGTCAGTCAGCTTTTATAAAAGGAAGAAATATACACAACAATATTTGACTAATTCTTGACGTGCTTGATTATCGTGACTGAAAGCTTGATTCTATTTCTAGATTTTTATAAAGCTTTGGATACAGTGGAACATCCTGTTTTGCTTAAAACCTTACATCACTTGGGCTTTGGGAAAAACTTCTGCAAAGTAGTTGAAATGTTTTACACAAATATTTGTAGTTCTGTCTCCCTTAATCCTGGAATGACCAACAAGTTTGAAGTGAAGCGAGGTATTCGACAGGGATGCCCAATCTCCCCAAAATTATTCATATTGACCACTCATTCACTGGCCCTAATGATCTTATTGACCACTCATTCACTGGCCCTAATGATCCTATTGACCACTCATTCACTGGCCCTAATGATCCTATTGACCACTCATTCACTGGCCCTAATGATCTTATTGACCACTCATTCACTGGCTCTAATGATCCTATTGACCACTCATTCACTGGCCCTAATGATCCTATTGACCACTCATTCACTGGCTCTAATCATCCTATTGACCACTCATTCACTGGCCCTAATGATCCTATTGACCACTCATTTACTGGCCCTAATGATCCTATTGACCACTCATTCACTGGCCCTAATGATCCTATTGACCACTCATTTACTGGCCCTAATGATCCTATTGACCACTCATTTACTGGCCCTAATGATCTTATTGACCACTCATTCACTGGCCCTAATGATCCTATTGACCACTCATTCACTGGCCCTAACGATCCTATTGACCACTCATTTACTGGCCCTAACGATCCTAAACGACCCCAACTTACAAGGCATAACTATCTTTGATAGGGAGTTCAAAATCAGCCAATCTGCAGATGATACACTCCTGTTTTTAAAGGATAAATCTATGACAGCCAAAGCTCTTATCTCTTCTTTTTCCCCAGGCTTCAGGACTATGTCTGAATATTGATAAATGTGAAATATTACCTATTCACCCATGTTCTGATTCTATTATAGCTTCAGTAAGAGTAAAATCAGAAGTGAAATATTTAGGAACAGCTATATCCAAGAACATGATCCAAAGAGAAGACTAACATTTCTGATTGTATCTCGAACATAAAGATCTCTTGGTCGTTGGCTAACCAGAGACAGGACTATATTTGGTAGTTATTCTCTCCAAAGCTGAAGGTCTTTCTAAATTAATTTACCCATGCCATTCTCTGTATGTTTCTCCTCAAAACATCAAGAAAGCCAACTCTATAATATTTCACTTCCTGTGGAAAAATAAAACCATTGTATTAAAAGATCTCAACTTGTTGGTGATTATAATAAAGGTGGTGTTAAAGCCCTGGACTTTGAATCACTTGTAGGAACCTTCAACATAAACTGGCTTAAAGCGTGTTTAACACAATCTAATTCCATGTGGTTTCATAGACCCTGATCTCTATTTAAACAGCTAGGAGGAATTGAATTTGTATTAAAATGTGACTTTGAAATTAGTAAAATTCCTATAAAATTAGCTAGTTTCCACAAACAAGTTCTTTCCTTCTGGAAGATGATGTAGACCCAGAACTTTTCTCCCCATATGTCAATCTTATGGAACAATAGAGTGATAACTGTTAACAGAAAGTCGATATTTAAAATAAATTGGTTTTAGTGTGGTATTCTGTTCGTATCTGAACTGTTAAGACTCAGGTAGCAACGTGTTAGATTTTATGTCCTTCTTAAAGAAATATAATTTAAATTGTACACAAAAAGAATACCGGCAAGTCTGTAAGGCCATTCCACTGGATTTAAGAGAGTCAATATACAACACTATGCTAGTTTCAGTAGTCAAACCAACACTACCTAATCTCAAAATAGAAAATTATAATTTATTAGATAGTAAGTTTGATAATAAGATTATTAATGCTACATTTAAATCTATTATTTTTCAGTCTTTCTCCCTCCTTAGATGCATTAATCTGTCCTCCAGCTCTAATGTTAAAAATCTTGGTGTTATTTTTGATCAGGACATGTCTTTTATCCCCCACATTAAAAACGTTACTAGAACCTCCTTCCTCCACCTGCGTAATATCACTAACATTAGAAACATCTGATCTAAAGATGATGCAGAAAAACTGGTCCATGCATTTGTCACGTCTAGACTGGACTATTGCAATGGTTTATTATCTGGGTGTCCAAATACTTCTTTAAAACGTCTTGAGTTGATCCAAAATGCTGCTGCCAGAGTCTTAACTGGAGTTACTGGGAGAGATCATATCTCTCCAGTTTTAGTTTCTCTCCATTGGCTCCCTGTCAAATCCAGAATAGAATTCAAAATCTTACTTCTAACCTACAAAGCTCTCAACAACCTAGCTCCATCTTATATTACAGATCTTATTGTTCCATATTTTCCTAACAGAGCACTTCACTCTCAGGCTGCAGGTTTACTTGTGGTTCCTAGAGTTTACAAAAACAGAATGGAGGAAGATCTTTCAGTTCTCAGGCTCCTCTCTTGTGGAACCAACTTCCAGTTTCTGTCCGTGAGGCTGACACATTGTCCAGTTTAAAACTAGGATTAAGACTTTCCTTTTTGATAAATCCTATAGTTAGGGTCGGCTTGGGTTTCCTGAGCTGTCCCTTAGTTATGCTGCTATAGGCTTAGACTGCTGGAGGACAAACTGACCACACTTTTCACTCTGCTGCTGTCTTTACTTACTCTGCTCAACCTGTTTTGTATTTGTAATTGTTTTTTCTATCCTAACATGTGGTTTTGTCTTTCAGGTACACCTGGACCTATACCTGGACCTGGACCTATATCTGGACCTGGACCTATACCTGGACCTGGACCTATATCTGGACCTGGACCTATACCTGGACCTATATCTGGACCTGGACCTATACATGGACCTGGACCTATATCTGGACCTGGACCTATACCTGGACCTGGACCTATATCTGGACCTATACCTGGACCTGGACCTATACCTGGACCTACCATTCTGTGTTCGTCTGTCTCTCCTTCCTGTCCTCTCAACCAGCCGGTCAAAGCAGATGATCTCTTGTCCTGAGCTGGTTCTGCTGGAGGTTTCTTCCTGTTAAAGGGAGTTTTTCTTTCCACTGTCTCCACTGTGCTTGCTCAGGATGGTAGACTGCAACGAAGCCAAGATTCAACTTGTCTGCTCGATTCTTAGGTAGAGAACTTTACTAATTGACTTTTATGTGAATGTTCCTGTAAAGTCCCTGAGACAACTTTGTTGTGATTTGGTGCTTTATAAATAAACTGAATTGAATTGAACCGAGCCGCTGCTAGGTTCAATTCAAGAAGACGGCCTCCTCTGTGTACATGTCTGTGCAACCTCCATCCAGGAGTTTCTGTCCATTTGACCGTCTTTATAGCTCTATCTGGAAGAGTCGTACAGGTGGATGGATTTTCTTACTGCCTCGGCCAACGGCTCCTCAAAACTGTCCATGTTGTTGTACGACAGCTGGCTTCTAGAAATACATTAGTTGAAGCAAAATGACTAAACTGCTGTCCAAAAACGTTTTTGTATAAACAAACACAACAACAAACTTCTGACCAATCACACGATACTTTGTGTAAAGCCCTGTGGGGTAAAGGTTCAGACCACACCTTGTGTCAAGAAGGGGAGGCTGAAGTTAGTATGAGAACAAAATAATTGTGATTTGCATCAAGCAACTACATCAATGAGAGCTGGTTTCTGGGCTTTGGCTGGAGAATCAAACGCCCGTTACAGTAACATGTTCCGATCTTGGTTTAATTAAGATATGCTGCTGACAAACACTGGAGCATCTCATGTGGTCAGTGTAGATGTTAACGTCTGAGATAACATCATCACAACAATCACATCAGGCTGCTCATCTTATCTGGACCTGACATACATGGTGTCCTCCTTAATCCTCTCAAAACCTTAGAGTCTTCCAATTACAGCCACATTAGAACAAGTGAGACCAGTTGGTGACGTCCATCTCAACTGTACAAAAACATTCCATTAAAGACCTGCCTCTGTGAGATACTTCCACAGAAAACCTGCTCTGGGTTCCAGCTTCATCATTCAGAACCAAACCGGACAACAGCTGAAGTATAAATTTGAACATATGATATTTAAACTCCACAACAAATGCTTATTAACTTCTAAAAGCAGGAGAGCAGATCTCCCCCTCCTGTGTTCTGACCTCAGGAGCCAGGTACTCCGGTGTCCCACAGAAAGTCTTCATGGTGGCAGTGTCGGTGATGCCCTCCTTACACAAGCCAAAGTCTGTGATCTTTATGTGTCCGTCTTTGTCCAACATCAGGTTCTCCAGCTGATGGGGAGAGCAACAGGAAAAGCAAACGTCAGGACCTTTTGTTTTCCAGTTTGGTGCTTCGGCCTTCACGTCAGGACATAAAAGCTGGCCTCAGCGTATCCTGAATGTCGGAGCACTCTTACCTTCAGATCACGGTAGACAATTTTGGCAGAATGTAGGTAATCTAAAGCCGAAACGATCTCGCCGCCATAGAAACGAGTGCGGTCCTCTGAAAAGACTCTTTCTCTTGACAAGTGGAAAAACAGCTGCAAGGAGCAAACAAAAGTTTACACCCTTAAACTAAATCACACCCTTATTCACTTAATGACAAGTTCAAACATAAGCAAAAAACGCTGCTCGAGATTTTAAGTAGAGCCTGACCGATATATCAGAAGGGCCAATAATTTAGGCCGATATAGACGTTTGGAGACCTATCAGCATCGGTGATAATTGTCCCATTATGCTCCAATATACTGTAAATACTTTTGATTTTCACCCCGGCTGCTGTTGTTCAGCGTAGTGTTTTTGCACTAGTGTTTAGCATATTCTTATTTAGTGTATTTCTTGGTTCAAATGTTTGATCTTATTACCGTTTTTTTTTACATTTTATACTTTTGTTGGATGTAACTGAGACCCTGTGTGCACAGTTTCATTCCATCACATGTACCAACTGTGGTGCGAATGACAAATAAAGAAACTTTGACTTAAAAAAAATGCAGGAACCAGCCGTAATTGTACAATGTATCCAGCAGAGGGCGCATGAGGACTACTTTCAAGTCATGGCTTTAAGTTTCACTTTCACATTCGGCACACACGAAGCAGTGAGCCATACTGTGTGGTGTATTTTACTGAACAGAGCTTGGTAAGTTGATTTTAAATGATCTGTAAAACAAATTAACAATAATAAATTCTCTTCAGTCCTCCAACCCGCTTGTCAATAGCTACGTGCCTCTCAAGTTAGCAAGCTAATGTTGAGATAACCTAGCATAGCATACTAGTGCTTAGCGTATTCTTAGATTATATCTTTGATCTTACAACTGTTTTTCTTTACATTTTATATTTTTGCTGGATGTAACTGGGACCCTGTGTGCACAATTTCATTCCGCCACATGTACCACATATGATGTGAATGACAATAAAGAAACCTTGACCTTGATATGTTACTGCCTTGTAAAACTTTATCCAGAACATCCTGATGCTGCTCAATAATCCAGGTAGAAAAATCTAAAAAAGTTCAGTCTGGTCCTCTAAAAAACAAAACAAACTAAATTTAAAAAAGTAGAAACGTTTCATCTCTCATCCGAAAGACTTCCTCAGTCTGAGGTGCTGTATTCAGTGTTTTTACTTTTATTTGTTTGTTTTGTTTTTTAGAGGACCAGACTTAACTTTTTTCATTTATCAGAACAATCAATTTAATGTAGCGGTAAATAAATACCAGTGTTAGTAACGTTATTCTTGTTGTACTCAATGAAATGCATCGTTTGTCTGAAATCTAAAGTTCTCTACAAAAAAACCCTCTACTGTGGTCAGTACTAATTAGACCTTCATCAAACGTGACTGACTGTTCAAACGTTGAACAAGGAACGCGTTTCTCTAATCTATATTTTTGTAACACACTTGATAACTTTATGAATAGTGGAGGATAGAAAACATGCATGCCCATTAGGAACTGGTTTTATGACCAGTGCACCACTGGTAAACCTACTGTGGGACTACATATAGCGTGGATGTGATTAGCTTAGCTTCATGGTTGCTAACAGCTGCTCAATAAACGAGCCCCGCTCCACTCCATGTTTTCATAGATTCTTGGCGGTGGACAAAGCTAAAAGATTTTCGGCCATGTTATGGGTCATCAGTGGTTGCCTTTCCGTCCCAGTATTGGTATATAAATTTTGGCGGTAGTCAAAATGTTCATATCTGTCGGGCTCTAATTTTAAGTGAACAAAGCCCAAATTAACTGAGATGGGATTAAATCTCATTCAAAGGAAAAACATCTGTAGAATGACTCATATGAAGCTTAAAGCAAACGAGAAAATTATTTTGTGACAGTGAAAATCTTTCATTCATATGCTAAAAAAATGCAAATAGTTTTAAAGACTTGAAAAAACAAATATTTAATTTATTCTGATTAATTATTTCATATAATAATAAAAATACACTATATCGATTGACTCACCGATTAAAAGGATAGTTCAGAAATGTTAATGAGGGTTCCTGGTTAAAAGTAATAAAAACTAATATCTTACTAGTTTTAGATGGCTTGTTGAGTTTACTCTTACAAGACTGACGAGCTAGTGGCTAGTTGGAACTCGGCCAAGAACAAAAAGGTCTACTGATCTTCTAAAATATTTGCAAATGCTAAAACTTTACTAAAATACTTGGACACAAGAAGAGCAGCAGCACCTCCACTGCAGCCTGGGGTCACTTCCTGTAGGATTTTATTAATATTTCTGCCAATATAACCAATTACTGTGACACTGACAGTGGGTTAAAAGTTGGTGTTTGAACAAACCCCTGAGATATTTTGGAGACTAGAGGTCTAACGTTGGCTCGGACCGCGTATTGACGAGCTCATAATGGTTGATCTTCAAAATGTCACTGATTTCAATTTAAACCTTTACATCACTTCTGTATCCCAAGATCCTTTTGGTAAAAACATGATAAAACTCCTGCAGGAAGTAAGCCCAAGATGCACTGGAAGTACTACGTGTGCTTGTAAATAACTGCAGAACTGTGCACAGATAACCTCCTAACGTGAAACTGACGGCTGTGAAAAAGGTTCAAACAAGAAATTCAAATGAACCGCTGTGAAATTTAGAAACTGGAAGATTCAGACAGCAGCAATCCACTGTGGTCTCAGCTTGACTCAGACTAGCCATTAGCTCTTCAGTCCTGCCAGAATTCAAATATGTCTCCAAACAGGTTGTTTAAAGAGATTACTACAAGCAGAGAGCCACTTCAAAATGTCTCAACTATCCCTTTAAGTTTAACTCACATCTTTTACTGGTCTTGTTTAATGAAGACATTTTCTTTTAAACTTTAATAAAAAACTGAAGAACATTTACTCTGCAGAGGCTTTAGGACCAGTTTTACGCTCACCAACATACAGCATCTTAAAATAACCTACAAGAATATAGCAACATATATTAAACCAGGTATCTGACCCCAAAGCTTTCAGCGGACACTCACCTCCCCTCCATTGACGTATTCCATAACGAAGCAAAGCCGATCTTTAGTCTGAAACGAGTACTTCAGGGACTGCAACACAAAATGCCAGTCTGAGTTCAGAGAACTCTCTACACCCCCCACAGTCTTTATGGCCACAGTTTATTTGCACTACACAAACAGAACAGCTGCATGGACTTGATATTGAACAGGATCTACAATCGTACTTACAGTTAAGAAAGGATGCCGAGTGTTTTTTAATACCCTACTTTCTGTGAGTGTGTGAGCAACTTCATCCTGGGTTGAAAACAACAAAGAAAAGTGAGTAGTTAGGAGACAGAGTACTGTACAGGTACTTGGAGGAAAATATGTGCAACCCCAGCCCTTTTCAAGTTAAACTATTAGTTTTCAAGCTGCTATTTTTAGATTTAGGAGCAGAAATTATATAAAATATGAGTACCGTAATTGCCGTTCTACGAGTCGCTACTTTTGTCTCACAGTTTGTACCCCGTGGTTTAAATGCAGGAGCGTCTTATTTATGTATTTTTTCCTAATTTTCAAAATTTATATTTTTATATTTTATTTTGAAAGACTTCCTGCTGTCCCTCAGTAGCTTCCTGCCTCTGACCAACGTTCCCCTCATGGACGCAGGCGTTTGCAACAGAGAGGATGTCCTCAGGGTACACGGCCTTTTGCTCACTGGTTCAACTTCACACCATAACTCCACCCACTCTGTCATCATGTGACCAGAAGTCTAACCTGAATGACCAACGAGGTACTCTTGAGGATCATCCCCAAGATAGACGTGAATTCATTTCTTAAGATAGCTCCCGTGTTTATCGTATTTTGCACTTCATGCACAGACCTGTTCATCTGTTCAGCGATGATGGAAAACGCACGGAGCTTTCATCGATCAGCTGTCGAGGAGGAAACCGCTGCAGCCCGTGAGCTCTGCATCAACATGTTGATGGTCAGGATTGCAGACGCAAACCAGTAAAGTCTGGTACATGTTTTAATAAAAGTTTTTAATTTTTTTCTGTGTGGGTAAATATGAGTTTAAATACCGTGATCTCATTTTAAAGTCACGTCTGAACAAGAAGAGAAACAGGAGTCTTTCCTCCTCCCCTTCCGTCCATGATGGCTCAACAGTGGACAAGTGGTCAGATTTATTTTGAAAGCAGTCAGTAAAGACTGGTACATATTTAAATAAAAGTTAAAAAAATATTTCTGTGTACGGTAAATATGCGTTTCAATACCAGTATCTCATTTAAGCTTAAACAGGGGCATTATGAAGGAGGCAACGGGAGGGGCTGTTCCCCCGTCCTCTGTCCTGCTCGTATGAGCTCTGCTGAGGAGAAATCACATCAATTTTATTTACAAAGTACACTTAAAAACACTTGTTAACAAAAGTGTTTACCAATAAAAATCAATGGTACTAATTTAATGAATATTTACCACATTTTACCAGTACTATTTGAGCTCCGGTCACATGACCTTGATAAGACTGGGTAAATTTACTGGTAAATCATTTTAAATAATTTCAGTTAAATAGGTGTTTGGCACTGTTCTGTCCAGTGATCATGCTTGGAAAGTTATTGTGTTCATGTTGAAGGTGTAATGGTTGTAACCATGAGTGGGACAGCGAAGCTTCATGAAGACTCGTGATGATCTTGCAGTCTGAGTGTGAGTTTAAAGCAAGCTATATTCTGTGAAACACCACCTGCTGGCTGATTCTTGTACTACAACAAGAAATCTGCACACAGTCTGGCGGCACAGTTCCTGACGAACAGTGGATGCCCGCGGCTAAATAACTGGAGCGTCTTATTTATGAACAAAATTATGATTGATCTTATATTTAATAAGTACGGCTTGGAGACATGTGCGTTCTAAAGCCCGACAATTACGGTAAATAAGAATGTTTCTGCTCCCCAATCAAAGCCTAACTATGGTTTTATAATCAGGATGAGCACCTTGGCTATGATGACTTCCTTCTTCAGTATCTTCATGGCGTAGTAGGTGCCGCTCGCCTTCTCCCTCACCAGAATGACTTTTCCAAAAGTGCCTTTGCCCAGAAGCTTCAGATAGTCGAAGTCATTCATTGTCTGCACAGAATTCAAGAGAAAACACACAATGAATGTTTTATTTGGTATTGTTCTCCAACATTTAGTTTAATTAGGAGTAAAAACATTTTTCCCATCAGACTAAACTTAAGAACTTGTCCATATAGAACACTGTCTTCCAAAAATTTACTTTATATTGTCATGTCACTTCACCACTTGCTCTCGCCGAGATCAGATGCTTCTCCCCTCCCTCTCCGTTTTGCTGCTCTGTCTTCATATCTTCTGAACCTTAATTATGGACTTGTTTTGACCAGTTGGTCCCTCAACTCAATTTACAACATTTCTTCGAAGAGAAGACAGGCTTTAGGTGAGCCTACTTGCCCTGTTGGCACGCACGCAGCTGGATATCTCATCGGCTGGAAGACTTGATGATGTGTCTATCTCTGCTGCCATCTGTGGATTTTAAGGACGCATATTTAATTGGATTTACGATAACTGGTTCCTGCTTTTTGGATTCGGCTGGTTGCTGGTTTTATCTACAATCAAGGAAGTAATCAGCAGCAAATTTGGACCCGATCACGCTGCTTGCCTTTATTATGGCTTGGTTCGTGTCTCGAGTACCCAGACTCAAATGCTTTGGGCAGAATGGATCAGATCTTGGAGATTTTACTCAGTCACGTTCCATCGGTGTGGCCATGTTATTTGGACATTTCAGAACCGAGTCGACCAACACAGACTCAAGGTAGATGTCATTAAGTTCTGCCTGTCCCCAAAACATCTGTGTGTTTATCTGAAATTGGCTCCCTTGGCTGGCTTTGAAGGTCACCTTATCTGAATTCACCTGGAGAACATGTGATCTGACGCTCACCACCCCCTCCCTGAGAAATTTCTAACTGATAACCAGATGGAACCAGCTGAATAAACTTGTGTCATCATTTCAGGACTCTTGGATTCTCACAGACGTTATTCTTGGCCATTCCTGGACATCCCTCGAGAATGTTTATGGATCTCACCGGAGGACATTGACTGATTATTCCATCCTTATCAGAACTCTTACAGTGACCTTGAGAGCATCTATGAACATTACTGACCGCTCTTGTCTCCCCCATCTGCAGATTGTCTGCGTAAATATGTGCTTGTTTGTGCAAGGTGTTTTTTTAATATTAGAGGTTTTTTCCCTCAGGCAGGAAAAAAAAAAGTCTGATAGAATTTTTTTCGCCTCCAACTCCTACATGTGTCCAGTTAACCACTGTTTTTGTCTGTCCAAACAGGTCTCACTTGTAAATGAGTCTTTGAGGCTCAATGTGATTTATCTGTTTAAATAAAGGTTGAATGAATGTCTAATAATATTACTTAAACATGACAATATGTCTAAAAAATGTTTTAATCCACACAGAAACACACAAAACTATCCAAAATGAAATGGTATGCTGGTATGTATGCAATATCCAGTGTTCCCCTACCATTATACGGTACTGTTAGTACCATCAGGGCACTAACGATCAATTGTTAGGCTGATGGTCCTCCTTTTTCATGTGAACGGCTAGTTCTGGATGTTAAGAACAAACTGGTTGATCCACCATGAGAAGGTGATATTTATAAGACTGAGTTTGTTGCAGCTCCTCAGACTGAAGAAGTCTTTAGTATAAAAGATGAAACGTTTCAACAAGAATCCGTCCAGAGGACCTGACCTTACTTTGTTGGATGCCCCAACTCTTGTGTACCTTTCGTTTGTAGTGGCTGATGGAGGTGTCCATCTCCTCCTCATTGACATTCTCGATCTGAGAGGTGGGGCTGCACAAGATGCCTTCCTCCTCCTGCTTAGCCAGAGACTCTGCTACCATCTGGATGGCCTCAGCCCACTCATCCCTGAAGCACAGTCAGAAGTTCAAATATGAGCAGACAATACTCTCCTGTTTTTTAATGGGAAAGGAAATATCAAAGTCCCTGTAAATTCAATGTTTTAACACATACTGTGCAGGACAAACTAACTTTGTCACATTGAAAAGACGGGAGACATCAGCAGACGTGATGTGGTGGATAATAACCAAAAATAAAATGCTTATTAAAAACCCAGCCTTAAAAAGGAATAGATAAACTTTATGATGCAAACTACAAAAAAATGAACCAACATATTAGGAAAAATTTGGAGAGATGGTCAGGGGTTGGTTTGGATCAAAAATAGAGATAATTAAGATGAATATTTTACCAAGACATTTACACTTGTTCCAATCCTTGCCAGTGTCAATCCCACAAAAACAATTTATAGAATGGGACAAGTGGATTTCAAGGTTTATATGGAGAGGGAAAAAACCCAGGATTAGGTACAAAACTCTGCAGCGCCCAAAAGATAAAGGAGGGTTGGCTCTACCAAGTCTCAAAGAATATTTTGAAGTTGCACAACTCAGACCTCTGATATGCTGGTGTGATGATGAACATGTCTCAAGATGGAAAAGTCTAGAAATAGGTATGAAAGATATAGAGTAAGAAAATATCACACAAAATACTATTGAGTAAATTAGAAACTCAACAGGATTCAATAACCAAAATTACAATTGAAATATGGAACACAGTTGTTAAAAGATATAAACTAGAAAAAGAAACAAAGATCTTGAGTTGGTTTGCTTGGGATTCAAGGTTCATATCGGGTACTCATGATAAAAGATTCAAACAGTGGGCCAATAAAGGTATCACAGTGATGTGTAAGATGGTTGAAAAGGGTAAGCTGCAGAGCTTCGAGAACTTGAGGGAAATTTTGGATTGGAAGACCAAGAACATTATCGTTACTTACAAATTAGGCATTACTATGAAAAGGAGGTAAAAACTGACACACTAAGTGAAATTATAGAGGTATTTCGGAAGGCCTATGAGGGAAAAAATGTAGAATAATCTCAACTTTATACAGAAGTCTGATGGCAGGAAAGAAAACTTCCTCTCTATACATCAATGGGAAAAAGAACTGTAGGAACAAAGAACTGAGGAAGAATGGTTAAACATATGTAAAACGCAGTGCACGGCCACCAGCTCCATGATCTGGACAGAATTTAGTTGGAAAAATATGGTAAAATTTTTTATAACCCCAAAGATCCAGAAGAAAGTGGTATCCAGCACGCAACCGTGCTGGAGATCCTGTGGACACGTGGATGTAGATCATATACACATATTTTGGTCTTGTCAAAAAATAAAAGGATACTGGGATAAAATATGATATTTGAGAAAAATACTAGGATATGAGATACCCAACACGTAAAACACTTTATTTGGAAAATTTGACGCACAACATAACACAGAAAGAGGATGAATACCTGATTAAAATATTGTTAACTGCAAGTAAAAAAGCCATCACAAGAATGTGGCATAAAGTGGATCCACCGACCGTGGAGCGGTGGCTGTGCGTTGTAGGAGAGATATTTGCAATGGAAAAACTCGCTCATAGGTTAAGACTGCGACAGGTGCAGTTTAATGAAAAACGGACTTGTTATAGAAAGAATACACCACCTTCACAACTGGATAACGAGGACTCTGGAAAATTAACCATTAAGAATGTATGCATATTGTACTTTGACACTGCAACTGTTCTAAAAAAATGTAAATAAAAATGAGTTAAAAAAAATTAAATAAAAAAACCCAGCCTTGAATCTGAGAGAGAGTTAATTATTCAGAGAACAATTTACATTATAAGTGAACCATTTAAAGAAACTGCCCTACAAAGAACTTTGACCTTGTCTAAAACACAAAATACAATCGGCTTAAACAAAGTTTTATTGCAATAAAATGTCTTCTTGTCAGATAATTCTGAGAGATGCTCACTATCAGGCAACAGACCACAAAGTGTCAACTTCATTGTGTCTTAAAAGAAAATCATGAGAAACTTGTCACCCAGTGTAACTACCTTCTTTGGGTCTAGTGAAGAATATGGTTTTACTCCATAATCACGTTTAAATGTGATGATTGCTAACAATAAGTTCATCTGCATCTGTTCCTCAACAGATTCAGCATCAAAACCTCTGCTACCACCCCATCAATCTCAACACTCCTTCAGCCTGCTACCATCACACGCCACGTACTCTTCACCACCCTTCAACTCTGCTGGGAGCCAACTTGCAGCTCCTCTTCAATCTGAGGCCTTCACCACACTGCTTCAGATTAAGGCTGCTCAGTTGGGACAGAAATAAAAATAACAATTATCCATCCATCCAGTGTCTTTACCTGCTTCTTCCTTTCGGGATTGCGGGGGTAGCTGGTGCTCATGTCCAGCAGTCATTATTTGGGTCAAATTTCTAATCATCCATCCATTAGCTTCCGCTTATTCCGAAGTCAGGTCGCAGGGGCAGCAGCTTGGGCAGGGAGGCCCAGACATCTGTTTCCACAGCCACCTCTTCCAGCTCTTCTAGGAGGATTCCAAGGCGTTCCCAGGCCAACTGAAAGACATAGTCTCTCCAGCGTGTCCTGGGTCTTCCACGGGGTCTCCTCCCAGTTGGACATGCCCGAAGCACCTCTCTAGGGAGGCGCCCAGGGGACATCCTTACCAGATGCCCGAACCACCTCAACTGGCTCCTCTCGACATGGAGGGGTAGTGGTTCTACTCTGAGTTTCTCCCAGATAACAGAACTTCTCACCCCACCTCTAAGGGAGAGTCCAGCAACCCTGCGGAGAAAACTCATTTCAACCGCCTGTATCTGCAATCTCATTCGTTCGGTCACTACCCAGAGCTCATGATCATAGGTGAGGGTAGGAACGTAGACCGACCGGTAAACAGAGAGCTTTGCCTTACAGCTCAGCTCTCTCTTCACCACAACAGACTGGCACAGAGTCTGCAATACTGCAGATGCTGCACCAATCTGTCTGTCAATCTCACGCTCCATTCTTCCCTCACTCGTGAACAAAACCCCGAAATACTTGAACTCCTCCACTTGAGGCAGAACCTCACTCTCGACCTGAAGAGAGCAATCCACCCTTTTCTGGTTGAGGAACATGGCCTCAGATTTGGAGGTGCTGATTCTCATAACCAGCCGCTTCATACTCGGCTGCGAACTGCTCCAGTGAGAGCTGAAGATCACGGCACGATGACGCCAACAGGACCACATCATCTGCAAAGAACAGAGATGGAATCCGGCGGCCACTGAACCGGAAACCCTCCGCCAGCTGGCTGCTCCGAGAAATTCTGTCCATAAAAGTTCTGAACAGAATAGGTGACAACGGGCAACCCTGGCGGAGTCCAACTCCCACACTGAAGGGTCCGACTTACTGCCGGCAATGCGAACCAAACTCTCACACCGCTTGAATAAGGACTGAACAGCCCGTAACAACGGGCTTCCAATCCCATACTCACGGAGCACCCCCCACAATATATGCCAAGGAACATGGTCAAATGCCTTCTCCAAGTCCAAAAAACACATGTAGACTGGATGGGCAAACTCCCACGACCCCTCAAGGACCCTAGTGAAGGAAAAGAGCTGATCCAGATTTCCACGGCCAGGACAGAACCCACATTGTTCCTCCTGGATCTGAGGTTCGATCAACTATCGGACTCGCTTCTCCAGTACCCCTGAATAGACCTTACCAGGGAGGCTGAGGAGAGTGATGCCCCTATAATTGGAGCACACTCTCTGGTCCCCCTTTTTGAAGAGGGGAACCACCACCCCGGTCTACCAATTCAGTGGCACTGCCCCCAATGTCCATGCAACGTTGCAAAGGCATGTCAGCCAAGACAGCCCCACAACATCCAGAGCCTTAAGGAAATCAGGGTGAATCTCATCCACTCCTGGAGCCCTGCCACCTCAGAGCTTTTAACTATCTTGGCGACCTCAGCCATGGTTATGGACGGATCAACTCCAAAGTCCCCCGACTCAGCTTCCTCCATGGAAGACACGCTGGTGGGATTGAGAAGGTCCGAGAAGTATTCCTTCAACTTCCCGATGACATCACTGGTTGAGGTCAACAGCACCCCACCTTCACTTAACACAGTGTTAGTAAAGTGCGGCTTTCCCCTCCTCAGCCGCCTGATGGTTTGCCAGAATCTCCTTGGAGCCAACCAAGAGTCTCTATCCAAGGTCTCACAAACTCCTCCCACATCCAACAGCAACAGCCAAGGCTGCACACCGCTTGGCTCGCCGGTACTCCTCAGCTGCCTCCGGAGTCCCACTGGCCAACAAGGCTCGATAGAACTTCTTCAGCTTGACAGCCTCCCTAACCTGGGATGTCCACCACAGAGTTCGTGGATGGCCACCGCGAGAAGCACCAACAACCTTGCGGCCACAGCTCAAGGCAGCTACCTCAACAAGCGAGGTGCGGAACATGGCCCACTCGGACTCAATGTCCCCCACCTCAGCTGGGATGCAGTTAAAGCTCTCCCGGAGGTATGAGTTGAAGATCTCTCTGACGGGTTATTTTGCCAGGCGTTCCCAGCAAACCCTCACTACACGTTTGGGTCCACCAGGTGAGACCGTCATCTTCTCCCGCCATATGATCCAACTCACTACCAGGTGGTGATCAGTTGACAGCTCAGCTCCTCTCTTCACCCGAGTGTCCAAAACAAACGGCCGCAAATCAGATGACATGACTATGAAGTCAATCATCTATCTATGATCTAGGGCGTCCTGGTGCCAAGTTCACTTATGGACACCCTTATGTTTTAACATGGTGTTTGTGATGGACAAACTATAACGACCACAGAAGTTCAACAACAGAACACCGCTAGGGATTAAATCGGCTCCCAATCAAGTTCTTCCAAGTTCCTCCCAATCGCGCACCTCCAGGTCACACTGTCATTACCCACGTGGGCATTGAAGTCCCCCAGCAGAATAAAGGAGTCCCCAGCTGGCACACCTTCCAGCACCCCTGCCAAGGACTCCAAGAAGGCCAGATACTCTGAACTGTAGTTGGGCACATAGGCACAAGCAACAGTCAGAGCCCATCCCCCCACCCAAAGGCAAAGAGAAGCCACCCTCTCATCTACCGGGGGAAAGTCCAACACACAGGAACCAAGTCGGGGGGTTACAAGTAGACCCACACCAGCTCGACGCCTCTCACCATGGACAACTCCAGAGTGGAATAAGGTCCAGCCCCTCTCAAGGAGATCAGTTCCAGAGCCCATGCTGTGCATTGAGGTGAGCCCAACTATATCTAGTTGGTACCTCTCAACCTTGCGCACAAGCTCAGGCTCCTTCCCTGCCAGAGAGGTTACATTCCATGTCCCAAGAGCCAGCTTTGTTAAGCCAGGGTCAGAGCGCCAAGGTCCCCGCCTTCAGCCACTGCCCACAGCATCATGCACCTGATTTTTATGGCCCTTCCTGCAGATGGTGGGTCCACAGGAAGGCAAACCCATGCTGCTCCTTCAGGCTGAGCTCGACCAGGCCCCATGAGTAGAGACCCAGTCACCAGGCACTCGCCAATGAGCCCCTCCCCCAGGCCTGGCTCCAGGATGGGGCCCCGGTAACCCACGTCCGGGCAAGGGACACCGAGTTCCTTGTTTTGTTTTGCCCATAAAAATCTTCTGAATCACTTTTTGTCTTACCTGTCACTTAGGACTAATCTGCCTTCGGAGACCCTACATAGGGCAATTAATTGCCCCCAACAGCATAGCTCCTAAGATCATTCAGGCGCACAAACTCCTCAACCACGATAAGGTGGTGATTCAAGGAGGAGTAAAAATTTCTAATCACAATTACTGAAAACTTTTAGTTATCGAGTTTGGAAATGTTGCATTTTCTTGTGTTTTAAGAAAGCGAATAGGGAAGACCACCATGTCATCATAACGCCTCACTCCTGGGCACACAGACAACACAGGCCATATTGACATACAGTATATCAATGTTTGACGTTATGACTGTTGTCATTGGTGTCTACTGCGGTCATTTAAATTTGCGGTCATTTAAACTTTGTTTAAATCAGGTCTCTCTTGTAGGCTCAATAAGACTAACCTGTAGAAATAAAGGTTGAATGTTCTCTCCATGCACATTTTCTCTGGATTCTCCGGTTTCCTCACACAGACCAAAAAAATGCATGTTAGGTTCACTGGTATATCTACATTGTCCCTAGGTGTGAGTGAGAATGTGACTGTTGTCTCGTTTGTCTCCACGTGTCCCTGTGATGGACTAGAGACCCATCCAGGTGTCCCTGTGATGGACTAGAGACCTGTCAAGGGTGTCCTCCGTCTCTCAAACAGTGACTGCTGGACATGGCAGCAGCTCCCTGTGACCCAAAAATTGAAAAAGTGAGCAAAAGAAAATGGATGGATACGTAATTAGGACGTCCTTGCCACCTAGTGGCACAGCTTGTGCATTTTAGCACTTTTGATAATAATTTTTTATTTAAGAAGTCAACACTTTCTGGCTCTGCTATTAATATTTTGATGAGTAAAGACAAACCCAGAAGAGAGATTTCAATTTATATTACAAAGAAATGAAGGCTCACCTCTCATCGGGAGTGTCGACATGAAAAGTCCTCTCGATGACGGTGGTCCACTGCAGACAGCGGATGATGAAGGTGTTTGGTTTGGGTCGTTCAGTCTTCATCAGCTGACATTCTGAAAGTACCACAGAGAGATGTGACGTGTTACACAAAGATCACACATCAGGAGCAGTGAGAGGTGGGATGTTGCTTGTGTCGTACTTGCTACAGAAAAGTTGTTGAGCGGATAAGCCAGGTCTGAGTCCTGAGGTTTGTCCTTGTAACCAATAAAAGAACCGTCTGTCTTTAGCAGGAAGTAGCGTGGTCGCCAGTTCTTGATGTACTCGCCTAGACAGAGGAACAATTGAAAAAAAAAGTTACATCCTGATATTTTTACACAGGTTCAAAAAAACGCTTTTATTGCTCCCTTTAGGGGTCACTACAGCAGATCACCTCCATCCTCCTCCTCTGCAGATCCTTTGTCAATACATCCATGATCGCTCTCTGTGGTCCTCTTCTTCTCCATGGCAGCTCCATATTCAGCATCATTTGCCTAATTTACTCATTGTCAATCACTTCTCAGCCTTTTGACTAAGACGAAGTGTAGTATCTGTTCTTATCAGTTTAATTTACTCATTGTACCTCTGTACATGCCAACCGTCCCTCTCTTTTTCACCTTCCTCATGCGCTGATGATTGCTTTAGATGATTGACCCCTGGTACTTAACACCATCCAACTTAAATACTTCTACATCTTGCAGCTCCATTCAGGGTTCCAAACATTTCATAAGAACAAAATTACCTAAGTTTTCCCTGATTTCTCCCAAAGTAAATCCTGAAATTCCAGGAAATATTTTAGTCAATGTCATTCAGAGATGACAGTCAGTATACTGTGGCCTACGGTGCGTGCACAAGAGAATCATCCCTAATAATTATAATGTATAACATCAGATATTAAAAAGCTACCATAGCCAATCAGTAAGGATACAAACACAATGTACACTATAGAAGCAGAACATGCACTCAATCATACTAGAACACTAGTAATAATACATGAACATGTCAAAATCATCGTCTTTCAATCAGGTCAGTGTTCAAATTCCCTGATTTTCTCCATCTGGAAAATGTGAACATAATTTTCCAGGTTTTCCCTGATTTCCAGAATCGCTGGGATTCCTGTCACTGTTCCACCTGTCACTGTTCCACCTGTCACTGTTCCACC
>NC_056513.1:41173660-41184878 GCF_014905685.2 Nematolebias whitei
TCACTGTTCCACCTGTCACTGTTCCACCTGTCACTGTTCCACCTGTCTCTCTCAATCTCATTCACATACATTTACAGACATTCTGTCTTGCTACTGATTATTTTTAAATCATTTTTTCCACATCTCCAGACTCTCTTCCACCTCCTCCCCACTTTCCTTACAAATCAATTGTGTGTGCAAACATCATTCTTCATGAAGACACTCATTAAAGGTACAGGTATTGGTCTTTTAGTTTGCATTTTAATGACAACAAAAGAAGTGGAACTAATCTGTCATTGAAACAGGATTATGTGACAAATTCCTTAAAGATAAAATCTTTAATCTTTAATTTACTCTTGTTTAGATGTAGTTTCTGTAATTCTGGAGCATTCTGGATGTTTTTAAACACTTTGATTATTGGGTTGGTCGTTATTGTCCAGTAATCCCACCAGACTACCCTGCCAGGGCACACAGTACAGTGACTCTGCCTCTGAACATTTGCCTTCAGTCTCAAAACTTTCCCACGGTTTTGAGCTTCCAGCAGTCACATCCCAGTGAGATCCTGGTTTAACCACCAACAAATCCTAAGAAATGTGAAATTATTGAACCATGAAAATCAAACATGCTTTTAAAAACATTAAAGAACAGTTTAATCCTGTTTTTCTTTATTCAGTTGTAGCTTCATATAGGGGGAGTGGAGGTGCAGAGGTTAGAGAAGGCGAGCCCGTGACCAGAAAATCGCCGGTTCGACTCCCCAGACCAACAACATCAAAATGTGGGTGGGAACGGTGAAACACCCAGACCTGCCTCCACCCTCATTTGCCCCACTCTGGGCCCTTGAGCAAGGCCCTTAACCCCCACCATGTGCTCCCTAGATGGCAGCTCTCTGCTCCACACAGAGGGCTGTGGTAGCTCGGTGTGTGGTTGTGTCAGGAAGAACAGCCAGTGTAAAAACAATCACCAAGTCTTTGTGCGAGTTAGTTCACTGTGGCGACCCCTGAAGGAGCAGCCTAAAGAAGAAAACTGTAGTTTCATATAAATGTCCAACTATATGAATAAGTATTGGCACGGTTTGTCTCTGAGAAAAAAAATAAGATTTTTGCAACAATAGAGTGATTGTTTTTTATTTTTCAATCCAAAAAGCATGAACTCCCTGCAGATCTGAGTGACTCGCATCACTGTGAGCATTAATGTCGCAAGACATGGATCTTTATTTTAAAGTGATGCACAGATCTTCCAGTCATACCAGCATCAGAGCTAACAAAGAGAGAGGCACTTCAAGGAAAATGAAAACAACTGAGCTGAAACAGCAACTATTTATCTCACACGCAGTGACTCAGAGTGATGAGGACAACTACACCTTCATCATCACAGACGTAGAAACAAATCTGATGTTTGCGTCACTGAAGCAGCTCGAGCAGCAGCTGGACCGACAGGGCAGGTGAACAGAACTGCTGAACGAAAGCTTCCAGTGACACCAGTCTCTTTCATTCAGGCGCCCATCAGTGTATTTTCTAATAGATATTTTAGTCTGTAAAGAAAAATAAATAATTAATTAAATTGTTTAATGTGTAAATGGACTGTATCCTGATGCATGCTCAATAATCCAGGTAGAAAAATCTAAAAAAGTTAAATCTGGTCCTCTGGACATTCAAAAAACAAAACAAAGCAAAACAACAAAAAAATGTAGAAACGTTTCGTCGTTCATCCGAGGGACTTCCTCAGTCTGAGGAGCTGTATTCAGCTCAGTCTCTTAAATAGCACCTTCTCAGAGTGGATCAACCAGAACCAGCTGATCACATGGTCAAGGCTGATGGTCCTTCTTGATCATGTGAGCAGCTGGTTTTGGTTGTCAGCAGCAAACTGGTTGATCCACTCTGAGAAGGTGCTATTTAAGAGACTGAGCTGAATACAGCGCCTCAGACTGAGGAAGACTCTCGGATGAGAGACGAAACGTTTCTACAATTTTTTTTGTTTGCTTTTTTGAATGTCCAGAGGACCAGATTTAACTTTTTTGGACTGTACTAACATCACACCTTTCTATCTTATTTCAATATACTCAAAGTTCTTTACAACAATCTGTGCCTCATTGACCCGTTCATACAGCTCTATACTAGATCTCTACAAAGAGAATTGAACAAATCATTCTAGAGACTAATCAGTGCTTTAGATCACATTCATACACTGATGGGACACACATCAGAGGCTATGAGGGGTTCAGTGTCTTGCCCAGGGACACTTCAGCATGTAACTGCTGGTGGAATTGAACCCCCAACTCTCGCATTAGAGGACGACTGCTCTAACCACTCAGCCACAGCCGCCCCATGTGTGGCATCGTGTGCGCCGCGGTATGGCAGCGCTGACAGGAGCTCCACTAGACTCGCTCTTTTTTTTGTTCCTTGTTGATTTAAACTTTTTTGCGCCTATGTAGGGAGAGAGGGTCTTCAGGGTCAGGTTTTGACCGGAGGCTTAGTTCACTACACCTACACTGCACACCCACGCTACGGCTTTGACCGCAACGAACGTTTGGAGTTTTGTGTGTTGCTGCCTTGTCATCGTGCCATCGTAGTTCAGTTCCTGGCCCTCTTCCCGCCTCGGGCTCAGGCTCCGGCCTGTCATGGCGGCTGGCTCCATGATCCTACATCGCTCTCTGAGGTCAGCAGATCAGATGCTCCTGTTGGTTTCAGGAGCCCGTCTTGAGCTCAGAGGTGACAGGGCCTTCTCTGTTGCAGGTTCAGAGCTGTGGAGAGAGTTACCACTGCATGTCAGGCAGGCCCCCTCCCTCGCTGTTTTTAAGACTCACTTAAAAACCCACTTTTACTCCCTGGCTTTTGACACTGCAACTTTGTTTTTAACCTGTCTGTATTCTACAATGTTAGCCTTTTAGTTATTACTGTATCTTTTACCATTTGGATCCATGTATTTTTTTTGCTGTGTGCTTTGCTTGTTGTTTCTGATGTATGTCACTTTTTATCATTTATTAACCTTTACTTAACCTTTATTTAACCTTTATTTAACCAGGCAAATCCCACTGAGATCACAGATCTCTTTTACAAGGGAGGCCTGGGTCTGAAGGCAGACTAACATGCATGTTTTTGTCTGTGGGAGGAAACTGAAGTACCCGGAGAAAACCCACGTAAGCACGAGAAGAACGTGCAAACTCCACTCAGAAAGACCCCAGGTCCAACTGGGGATTGAACCCGGGACCTTCTTGCTGTGAGGCAACAGTGCTAACCACTTAGCTGTCGTGCTGCCACTTTGGTTGGCCTTGTCGTTGTTTTAAGTGCTTTATAAGTAAGTGGTATGGTATCCTCCATCTGCCTGCACGGACAGAACTCTACAGAACAGTTCAGTTCCACGGGGAAACTTTGGATGTTCTGTGTCTGCCAGACCCGATGCTGGAGGGCAGTCATCGTTCGTTGCCACGGTCGTTATCATCATCATGCTGCAAACTGGACCATGTTGCTAAGAGAACCTCACTGCCAACAGAACCACTCTGCTAATAGGACCATGCTGCTGTAGATGCGTTTCTTTTTCACTTTTGGCGCCTCGTTTTTGTATTTTTGTTGCATGATTTGGTGTTTGTTGTTGTTGTTGTTGTTTTGGCAAGTCGAGACGGTTCTTCTCGTTCTGAGCCTTTCATTGCATTGACCTTGTGTTGATCTGCATATGACAAACCTAAACCCAATGTAAATATTGGGGAAGTAAAAAAAGACATATGGCATGGTTGATATGCGTTATTCAGAAGCTGGAGCTGAAAGAGGAGTTTATGGTCCAGAACTTCTGTGTCACCAATCACTATGACCAGCCCACCAGATAGCCCCACTTCGCTGCACCTGCACTACAGCCTAGAACCACCATCAGTCCAGTCAGCACCAGTGGGTGGAATGACAAGAAAAAAATCAACATTAGTCTGGAAGCAGGACATTTACTGTCATGCTGCTCTGGAAGGACTGGAAGGAGACAGGTTCTGTGTGTTCCCGAGATTAATGTATTTTAGTGTGACATGTGCATATCAACCCCATAATAAAAGCTGAAGACATCAAAAATAAGAAAGACAGACAGTTTTTAAATGTACACAGGAACAAAGAGTTTATTTTAGACAATTCCTGTGGCCTGATGAATCTAAAATGCATCTGTTTGGTAATGATGACTATTGTCACACTTGGAGGAAAAAGGATGCAGCTTGGACGCCTAAACAGCATCTGAACTGTGAAGCACGGGGTGGCAGCATCATGCTGTGGGGTGTTTTGCTGCAGGAGGGGTTGCTGCACTTCATAACTTATCAAGACATCAGCCAGGAAGTTAACGCTTGGACACAAAAGGGTCTTCCAGACACAATGACCCTAAGCACGCTGCCAGATAAGTTACAAAGTATCGTAATGACAACAAGGTCCATGTTGTGGAGCGACCATCACAAACCATGATCTCAGTGTCGCAGACAATCAGCTGGCAGAGCTGGTAAGGTGTGTGAGCACGGCAGCCAACAGGCCTGACTCAGTTCCACTAGTTCTGTCTGGAAGAATGAGACAAACTTTCAGCAAAATATTGTGAGCAGCTCGTGGAAGGAAGCCCAAATGTCTGCTCCAAGTCAAAAAACTTAAAGGCAGTGACAGAATATTTAGGAAATGCATGTAAACGTGTGACTTTGAAGGAAAGAATCAAAAATTCTTTCATTTTTTGGGCGTTTAGCAAATGTAAATAATTTTGGGACTCCCAACTGACCTAAAACAGGAAAGGTTTAATCTGATTTAATGTCAGGAAAGTAAGGAAAGAATGTTGTGTCTTTTTATGCAGTGTATGTAAACTTCTGGTAAACCACCATGAAAGGCGATATTGTTAAAGATACATGGAGTTCAGTTTCTTGTCCAAAGACAAACTTATCGAGGGATTGTGGACTGCAAACTTCATCAGAGGGCAAAGACTGCTGATGAAATCAGTAAGTTAGCATCTGTGGGTTCCCAAACACTAAGTAACTAATGATTAAAACCTTAAGTGATGGATGTTACAAAAGACAAGGTCAGAGTGACTATATCCCCGTAGAAAATATATTGCTCGTTTGTAAAAAAATTTATAAAGTTTTCTCCAGTTATTCAGACATTGAAAACACTAAAAACTAATTCCAAACTTCCAAAAGCCCCGACAGAATGTGTCAAACAAAAGCCTTTCCTGCTGTCTGACCAGGGAAGTTCGGCCCTTTTAAAATCAAATACTCATTTCTACAAAAATGGATTTAATGTTATTGATTACAAAGTTAAATGATAAATTGTTTTTTGGTCTCACTGCTGCCTTTTTATTTATTTATTATTTCTGGAATTGTGCCGCTCAAGATGGCTGCATGTCAGAGCAGCCCTGTTACTTTCATTCTGAAATATTGATTGTGAAAACTTTAATTCATTTTTTCTGCATGTAAATTGCTTCTTTTTTTGGATGATTATTTCCTCTGGGATCATATTTATCATATTTTTTACAACCAAGAGAAGCTGATTAACATCTCAAAAGCAGCCCCAAATCCAAAATGAGTAGAAAAGGCAGCACCATAGATGCATTCCTGTCTACCTGATGGAGGTACTCGAATACCTGACCGCCAACATGCTATAGCTGGCAGAATACATGGCTTATGACAACAAGAAGTCCGGGATTACCCCCCGACACCTGCAGCTGGCTGTCCACAATGATGAGGAGCTCAACAAGCTGCTGAGAGGAGTGACCATCGCTCAGGGAGGAGTTCTGCCCAACATTCAGGTGGTCCTGCTGTCCAAGAAGACCGAGAAATTTGCCAAGTCCAGGTAAACTGATCAACATCTGCAACCAGTTGCTTCAGATCCACTGTAATTCAAATTCAAATTCAAAACTAGTTTATTATTCCCAGAGGGAAATTAAATCTTGTTGTAACTCATCATCCTGGTTTCATTAAAGAGTTGTTCTAGATGCTGATGGCTGTGAGCAGGAAGGATCTCTTGTAGCGTCTGTCCTACAACGGATTTGAAGAAGCCTCTGACTGAAGACACTCTGTTGGTGTATGACAGTCTGATGAAGAGGATGCTGAGGGTTGTCTATAATGTTCTTCATTTGATGAAGAATCCTTCTTTGTACAATCATCTCCAAAGGTTCTAGAGGAGTCCCCAGAACTGAGCCAGCCTTCTTTATGAGCTTGTTGATCTTTTTAAAGTCACTTGCTCTGGTGCTGCTCCCCCAGCAGATGATGGCAGAAGAGATAGCGCTCTCTACAACAGACTTATAGAAGATATGCAGCATCTTGCTGCAAACACTGAAGGACTTCAGCTTCCTCAAGAAGTACAGTCTGCTCTGTCCCTTCTTGTAGACGCTTCACTGTTGCATTTCCAGTCCAGTCTATTGTCCAGGTGAACGCCAAGGTATTTATACTTCTCCACCACCTCCATGTCTTCTCCCATGATGGAAATAGGGTTGGACCTGTTCCTGATTCTCCTGAAATCTACAATCATCTCCTTTGTTTTGTTCACATTCAAGATGAGATGATTGTTTCCACACCATGCCACAAAGTGGTCCACCAGTTCCCTGTACTCAGCTTCTTGTCCATCTCTGATACACCCGACCGCTGCAGAGTCATCAGAATATTTCTGCAGATGACAGGAGTCTGTTTTGTACTGGATATCTGAGATGTACAGAGTGAAAAGGAATGGTGCGAGTACAGGCCCCTGTGGTGCTCCTGAGCTACTGACCACCTGGTCAGACACACAACCCTTCAGTCTCACAAACTGTGGTCTGTGTGTCAGGTAGTCTTTGATCCAGGTGATTGTTGAGGCCTCCACCTGAGTCTTCTGGAGTTTCTGACAAAGCAAATCAGGCTGGATTGTGTTAAACTGGAGAAATCAAAGAACATGACTCTCACAGAGCTGTCTGCCTTTTCTAGATGACAGTGAGTTTGCTGAAGCAGGTGTATGATGGCATCTTCAACTCCAAGTCCACGCCAATAAGCAAACTGCAGTGGGTCCTGATATGTGCTAAGACAGACCGCTACAAGAGATCCTTCCTGCCCACAGCCATCAGCATCTATATGAACTCTTTAATGAAACCAGGAGATGATGAGTTACAACATTTAATTTCACATTGGGATGAATACAGTATTTTTTTAATTGAACTGAATTTTCTTATATTTTGTAGTTCAAAATGTTCATAAAATACAGGGATTTTTTCCTTTATTGTTGCACATTCAAAGTTAGATTTTCCAAAGCATCCAGAACTGGGAGTGAATGTGAACACCGCAAAGACTGAACTATAAAAACTTACAGAAGTACAGAACAATTCAGTGGCTTGGGGGGGGAAGGAAGCAAAGTGTTAGGTCTTCCTCTCTAGGCTCATAGTGCCACAGAAAAACTTCCTCCAACCTGCCAGCCAACACACCACGCACCTCCTCCGAACACAACCAAACACTCACAAACACACAGCAGTGTGGGAACTAAAAGGCAGCAGCTCGGGCTGGACCGGAGCCCTGCAGGGCTTGCCTTCCCTGCTGGCCCTCTGGCAGGTAAACAACTATTGTTTGGAGGTGCTTTTCTTCAAACTGACAGAGCGGCTAAGACTTGGTCCACTTGGAGCCCGATAATAAACATTGTTCAGGACAGAAGCTGGTGTTTTCAACATGCCGCACTGGTGCCATTTCCACCACAGCTTTACAAGAAAGTTCCACTCCAAACCCTGCTCTTTTTACAGAATGTTGGTAACCTTGTTTTCTCACTGAAAGCTTTAAAACCACTTTGAACATAAACTGAATTTGTCTCACATAACTTCACTGCTTAGTAAAATATTTGGGAGTGGTGGCGCAGAGGTTAGAGAGGTGGGCCTGTGATCCGAAGATCGCCGGTTCACGCCCCGGCCCCGACAACATCAAAATTGTGGGTGGGGTAGGTGAAACACCCACACTTGCCCCCACCCTCATTCGCCCCACCCTGGGCCCATGAGCAAGGCCCTTAACCCCCACCATGTGCTCCCTAAACAGGTCTCTCTTGAAAATGAGTTCTCGTGGCTCAATGAGACTAACCTGGATAAATAAAGGGTAAATGAAAAAAATATTGATTTAAATTTGTCAGAGAATCAGAGAATGTGCAGACCAGCTGGCAGGTGTTCTCACAGACATCTTTAACATCTCCTTGAGCAGCGCCATCATTCCAACATGCTTCAAGACAACCACCATCATCCCTGTACCGAATAAGTTGTCAGTGTCATGCTTCAACAACTATCGTCCCGTAGTGCTCACTCCTATCACCATGAATTGCTTCGAGAGACTCATCATGCAGCACATCAAGACCTTGCTGCCTCCCACCATGGATCTACTGCAGTTTGCGTACCATCCTAACCACAAAATGGACGACGCCATAGACACCACCTGGCTTCCACACACTTGGACAGAAAAAAAACTTACGTTAGGATGCTGTTCATAGATTTTAGCTCAGCATTCACCACCATCATTCCTTAGCATCTGATTGGAAAGCTGAGCACCCTGGGCCTGACCACCTCTCTCTGCAACTGGATTCTGGACTTCATGACTGGGAGAACTCAATCCGTCCAGATCGAAAAGAACACCTCCAGCACCACCACACTGAGTACCGGAACTCCCCAGGGCTGTCTGCTCAGCCCACTGCTGTTTACGCTGCTTACTCATGGCTGTACAGCAATGCACAGCTTGAATTACATTGTGTAGTTTGCAGATGACACAACTGTGCTGGGACTCATCAGCAATAATGATGAGTCAGCGTACAGGGAGGAGGTGCAACGGCTAACAGACTGGTGCAAAGTCAACAACCCGTCTCTGATTGTTGACAAACCCAAAGAGATGGTCATTGACTTTAGGAAAACACTAAGGGACCACTCCCCACTGAACATTGACGGGTCTTCCATGGAGATCGCCAAGAGCACCAAATGTCTTGGTGTTCACCTGGCTAAGGATCTCACCTGGACCCTTAACTCCAGCGCCATTGCCAAGAAAGCTCAGCAGGGTCTCTACTTTCTGAGGAGACTGAAAAAAGCTCATCTGCCACCTCCCATCCTCACTACCTTCTACACAAGAACCATCAAGAGCATCCTGAGCAGCTGCAGTGCAATTCCCAAACAGAATAGAATTCAAAATCTTACTTCTAACCTACAAAGCTCTCAACAACCTAGCTCCATCTTATATTAAAGATCTTATTCCATATTTTCCTAACAGAGCACTTCACTCTTAGACTGCAGGCTTACTTGTGGTTCCTAGAGATTTAAAAGCAGGATGGGAGGAAGATCTTTCAGTTACGCTCCTCTCTTTTTCTCCTCTACCTCTCGCTCAAGACAGACGCTTCTGCTCTCCCTTTCCCCCTGCTTCTGCTCTCCGTGTGACTCAGAGCTCCTGGTACACGTCTCCTGAATGAAAAATACTATTATATATCTGACGAGCTAGACTTTAAACAAAATCGATAAAATCTTTTCAACAAAATGACAGGATCCTGGAGAACCCTCTTGCCCGGCTGGGGCTCACACTGAGGGGTACATCAGAGATCAGCTAATGTGTCTCTCAGTTCTGTCTCAGGAGGACGCTGAAGACGTTTATATTTTGGATTTATGATAGCAGGGCTTCTGCTCTTTTGCACCAGAGGGGCTGTTTTATCAACTTAAAGAAGACATTGGCAGCAGTTTCGGTCATGGCAAAGCTTCCGAGTCTGTGTTTGGTACAGGAATGAGGACTCAAAATCAGCTGATTAATGAGCTAAACCATAAGATGAAGGCAATTTGAGAGAATTGCAGGCCACCTGCAGCTTCTAGGACTAGAAAGCAAGTGGAATCGACCGTGAGGAGGCTCATAATGCGGATCAGTGGAGTGGAATACCCATAAATTTGGCCATTTTTGGACTGAGAAAGTTCCAGGAAGACTCAAGGCTGCAAGAAAAAAACAGTCTGCCTGAAGGAAATTAACAACTTTGACTTATCTGAAAATGACTCCCTTGTTTGGCCTTGGATAAGAGCAGACTATCAAATTTCTTGTGGGACATGGGTAACTAGGGAAAAAGCTTTGTCTATTGCACATGGTTTGGTCCTGCTTTTCGTCAGCAGGGACAGGGAAGATGGTCAGAATTGATGGGAAGATGGATGGGGCCAAATACAGGACCATTCTTGAAGAAAACCTGTTTGAGTCTGCAAGAGACCTGAGACTGGGACGGAGATTTATCTTCCAACAAGACGATGATCCAAAACATAAAGACACATCTACAATGGAATGGTTCACAAATAAACGTATCCAGGTGTTGGAATGGCCAAGTCAAAGTCCAGACCTGAATCCAATTGAGAATCTGTGGAAAGAGCTGAAGACTGCTGTTCACAAACGCTCTCCATCCAACCTCACTGAGCTCCAGCTGTTCTGCAGGAAGAATGGGCAGAACTTCAGTGTCTCCATGTGCAAAACTGATAGAGACATACCCCAAGAGACTTGCAGCTGGAACTGCAGCAAGAGGCGGAGCTACAAAGTATTAACGTAAGGGGGCCCAATAATGCTGCACGCCCCACTTTTCAGTTTTTTATTTGTTAAAAAAGTTTGACACATGCAATAAATTTCATTCCACTTCACGATTGTGTCCCACTTGTTGTTGATTCTTCACAAAAAATAAAAATTTTATATCTTTATGTTTGAAGCCTGAAATGTGGCAAAAGGTTGAAAAGTTCAAGGGGCTGAATACTTTCGCAAGGCACGTGATATAAAAATATGTTTTATAAGGTGTTAAGTTGCCTTTATGCCTATTCAAACATACATTTTGTGTGTGTTACTTTTCAGAATTAAATGTCTAAATTGCCATAAAAGGCAAGGGTGGAATGATATAGGAATGATTATTTTGATGCTTTTATGTCAATTTATACTTATTTTACACTCATTTACATGTAGTTTGAAAACACACTTATACAACGTGTTATTCACATATTAGGGATTGTACTTTGTTTAACATGTCACAAAGACAAAGGGGGGAATGATGTATGTTGCCTTTGTTAATATTTGGGACACTCTTTGATGGTTTGCAGAGGGATGGATGCGTGTTTAAAGTTTAAGGAGTATTTCTGGCTTCAAGGTCTTGGCCCGCCTTGAGGTCACAATGCTCCTTATTGGTAATAAATCACCAGCTCCTCATCCGTTGTTCTGGTAACCATCAAACTTGTTTTTCACTGCTCTCACGCGATCCGGTCAGGGAAAAAGGTATAAAGGAGGTGTGACAGGCAACTTAATTTTGGGAGGTCTGCCGTG
>NC_056513.1:41184978-41192292 GCF_014905685.2 Nematolebias whitei
TTTTTAAATCCTCTCAGACGTAAACAGAGAAGCTGGCACCTGTTTTCCCAAACTCGCCCAAACATTTCTCTCGTCTGTCTGAAAAACATTTTCAATCTGTTCCATAACATTCTTGCTGTTTTCTGACTTCTAGTAACCTCTTACGTCATAAAACACACCCCTGTCTGGTCGATATTGACCAATAAGAAAACTCCCAAATGAACCGGAAATAGAGCCCTTTAAAATGTCGGTACTTCCTAGTTCAGCCCAGTTCCTGTAGAGTCTCACAGAGTCTCACAGAGTCTCACAGAGTCTCACAGAGTCTCAGAGTTCCTGTTGGGTCGAAGTTCCAGTTGAGTCGAGCCGAGGTTGCGGTCGAGCTCCCGTGCTGGGAAACAGGAAGGTCCTGACATGACCACAGAGCTCTTCCGAGTCTTATGGGATTATAACTTTCTTCCACATCTGGGTGGAACTCTGACGGACTCCACTCATGTGAAGTCCACTTGCTGAGGTGAATTTGTGTCGAACGGAATACCGTCACTACTTAGGACGATTCACAGCTGTTCCTACGGAGACGCTGAAAGGGTGCGTTGAATGGACTTTCGTACCGCTGGGGACATCTCCAGGTAAAAGAGTTGAATTCTGCCACCTAAGTGTACCGGGGAAAAAGCTGAGAAACCCGGAGAGTGCTGTTTCTGAGTGCCGACATAAACAAACCCCTCACCCATCTTTTCTCCCACTAAACTTCATCTTTCCTCTTTAAATTCTTCTATCAAGTAGAAATCATTCCAGATAATTTTAGAAATGTCTGTGTAAAGTTCTCATCCACCGCCGTGTGGATAATCAATCACTTGTATAGCTCGCTAAAATTAGCCATGTTGTTATTTTTCAATGTGCCAAATTAATGTAAATGTTTGATGTTAAACTTTGATTCTGTAAATAAATGACCACATACATTTTGATGGGTCAAAGATAAATAACGTCTCACGATACATTTTATTAAATTCAATGCACGCATGTTATACAGTCCAGAAAAATGAAAGAACCCGTTTAATTTATGAATATATCATGCATATGTTCATCTACAAGTATCAGAGAAATTCAGAAGGATCTTCAACAAACACAAGATCCCAGTACATTTCAAACCCAGCAGGACTCTCAGACAGAGACTGGTCCACCCTAAGGACAGAACACCCATACACAAACAGAGTGGTGTAGTGTATGTGGTCCAGTGCAGCGAGGACTGTCCAGACCTCTACATTGGAGAAACTAAACAGCCTCTTCACAGACGCATGGCTCAACACAGGAGAGCCACCTCCTCTGGACAAGACTCAGCTGTTCACCTCCACCTCACAGAGAAGGGACACTCTTTTGAGGACCAAAATGTGCACATTTTGGACCGAGAACACAGATGGTTTGAGAGGGGGGTGAAGGAAGCAATTTATGTAAAAAGAGAAAAGCCGTCTCTTAACAGAGGAGGAGGCCTCAGATTTCCACTTTCAAAAACATATAATGCAACTTTAAAACAGATCCCCAGCCGGTTTTCACACTTGATGGGAACAGAGGGGCCTCGACTGTGAATTAGAGGAACAAAAGACTCTTACTGTTAAGGTGTTTAGGTGTGAATTGCCAATCTACATATGTGTGTGTGTGTCTTATCTCACTCAGCCTTATAACCTGAATCTCTCACTCTCTGCTCTTTGAATTGAGAAAGCTCCTCGGATGAGGAGCAAAACGTCTTCTGTTACAAATAAAGTCCAGTTGTTTTTGTATTGAACGCTTTTTGAACATTTACTCCTCCACAGAGTAGTTTTTATCAAGTATCATGTCTTTCTTTTCTGAGGCACAGCAAAGCTAAAGGACTGACCACAGCAGTAAAGTTCATCCCTCAAACTGTTCCATGCATTTGAAAAAGCTGACTAGACAAGTATTTGAACTATACCTGAACCATAATGTGACAGAGATTAAAACATTTTCACTGATGCACCTTAATATTTTGTCACCTGCTTTGTAATTGGTCAGATTTGAAATGTTTGCACCAGCAGATCAGAGCAGGAAGTGCTGGAGGAACGTCTGCAGAGAGGAACCTGTTGTAGTCCAGGAGGGTCAGGTTGAAGGAGAAGTTCCATCACTCTGGAGTAAAAAGAAGACCATGTACTTTGTAAAAAGAATAAGAGATGGAGCTGGTAATGAGAAAATGGGAACTTGGAGCATGAAAGTCTGTAGATGGAAGGCAGGAAAGACAGAAGGAAGGACATGGGAGTTACTGGTGAGGAAGAGGAAACTATAGGAAAAGAGATAGATGGTGAAAAAGAAATGGAAGGACTGGAGGAAGAAAGAAACATTGAAAACAATATTAGCGTAGTTTAAGACATGTTGGAGGAAGAGGCAGAAAGTACAAAAGGATAGAGGAGGAAGAAGAGATAATGAACATCTGACACAAGAAAGAAAACAGAAGGAAAGAAGTGAGGAGAATTTAAAAAAAAAAAAAAACGATAAAAGACAAGAAAATGAGATAGTGAAAGGTTGGACAGAGGAAAGAAATGGAGGAGTGGGTGGATAAGAGAGTGCAAAGGACACAAGGAAAAGCTAAAGGTTGAAAGGCGTTGAGGAGACAGGAAGTGTGTTAGGACTCTAAACAATGAGCACCACGCTGCTGTCGTTACTGTGTGAAGGAAACGATCACTGACCCTTTATTTACCTCTCCTTTCTCTGCCGCTGTTCCTTCCAGATTGACTCACCCCTGGAACGCCTGAACACAGAGGGTTAAGAAGTTTCAGAGAACGAGTGTGTGAAGAAAGCTCTGAAAGGAGGAAGGAAGGAAGAGGAAACAGAAGACGGCAAGAGGAAGTTGGAACTGTGGAAGGAGGGAAAGAAAGTGACCGTTCTACAGGTCAGCTGAGCGAAGGTGTAGAAGGGTCAGGAGGTCGAGCCGTCACGCAGACAGCCCACTGGGTCCAGGAGAACCCGGTGTCCCAGTACTCCTCCCACCACTGTCCCGTGCTGCTCACCACACTGGGAAAACTGGGAGAACTGGTGCTGAGGAGAAGCCACCATGAGCGACCAGAACGTCGTCAAGGAAGGCTGGGTCCAGAAAAGAGGTGAGATGGTTTGAATCAGCTTCACTTCAGCTCTTCAGGGAAAACCTCCATTTGTTCCTGTAGCCTGAAGCGATCCAGTGTGGACCGGAAGCACCTCTGTGTTGCATGTCGTTTGTACTCAAGCGGGGGGTGGGGGGGCTGGAGACAGCTCAGCGTGAGGGAACCGGAGCACAACCTCTGTAGCTTCTCATCTAGCATGTCTGTATTGTGCACAGCTGGGCAGGGCGCTCGGCTCTGTCGACGGGGCGGGGCGCCCTGCTCGTCTTTGTACTGTGAGCAGCACTTGGACCAGTGACAGCTGCTTTTAAATCTGCTTTACAAATAAATGTGATTGGATTGGATAAGGACTTTGAGATACATCAAATATCAGACACAAAACACACACAGGCCCAAACGTGGACAAAAACATTATCGCCTGTCCTTGTCTTTCAGGGGTGGGTGATGAACCTCGAACAAAGAAACGTGACAAATTGGAAGTTTCATGTGACAATTCTAATGTCTGAGTCATATATTGTGATAAAATTACATTCTCCTGTAGATGAAAACAAGACATCTGTTCCAAGAGTTGCTCATTATGTTCTCCTGATACAGACGGGGATATTTTTAACCAAAACGATTGAACTTCATCAGTGAGCCACGCTGATGAACTGAATAATTTGTACTTCATTTCCTGTGATCCCACACACTAGTTGGTTTTGATTCAGTCCCTCATACACAATTCTGTTGCCCCAAAAACTCAGTAATGCACCTAACGTGGATTAAAATAGTCCTGGGAACATTGCATCATTTTTTATGCTCCGTCCATCCCTCCCTCCCTGTGATTGTTGTATTTTGTCATTTTACAGTAAAATTACAGATGTTTTCCTCATTATTGCACACCACCATGAAAGGTGTTGATTATGTGATTTTATGTGTGTGTTCAAGCATTTGTGTGTCTTGCCATCCGTTAGCAAAATATCTCATAAACTACTGGACGAGTGGCCATTAAGGTGTTTCCATCTGGACCACATGGTCTTTGTTAAGAACTTGTCATGGACTGCAGTGGAGATATTTTGAATTGGAGTCAGTCAGAAAGGTTTTATTGTCATTTCAGCTACCTACAAGTAGATACTGAACCAAACAGCGTTCCTCCAGGATCACGGTGCAACACAGAATACAACGTGCAAAAACAAAGCAACACAGTTCAGATACACAACAGTACAATAAAAATACAAAATGACCTATAATTAATGCAAAAAGACATTTAACCTAATCCAAACATTTCAATCTAAACAACTAATTAATTTTTCAATTCAATTTAATTCAGTTTATTTATATAGCACCAAGTCACAACAGAAGTCATCTGAACAGAAACATTCATTTATAAAACTAATAAGTTATCAAAAATACTCGTATATAAAACTAATACTGAGACTAAAACTAAGACTCAGACTATCGTTGCACGTTCATGGTGAGACGTATTGTGTCACTTCCTGTTTGTCTGTCGTAGCTCGAGTGAATTGTTTGCTCGAGTCGTCTCTGTTTTCTGGATTTATCTTTTGCACAGTTTTTCATTCTAGTTCACAAACACACTTAGTACGGTTGTTTTTCTACTGTTGGATAGTGCTTAAAACACCTTTTATCTTTCAACACTTTTCGGTTTTTATTGGCGTATTTGGCTCTGCTAGCACCTGCTAGCATTAGCTTAGCATGGCTGCTGCTTCTCTCCCTGCTTCCTCTGTGTTCTCTTGCTCTGTGTATCAGATGTTTAGTTACTCCTCTGCCTCCTTTAGTGGTAATGATACATGTAACAAATGTAGTCTTATGGTAGCTCTGGAGGAGAGGCTGTCTGAACTGGAAGCTCGGCTCCGTGCTGTAGAAAAACCAGTAGCTAGCCAGGTCCCCTTAGACAGCGCAGAAGCTAGCTCCCGTTAGCGGTCCTCCAGCAGACCCCTAGAAGCCGGGACCCCTGGGTGACGGTCCAGAGCAAGCGTAGTGCTAAGGCTAAGCCCCCAGTTCACCACCGACCCGTTCACGTTTCTAATCGATTTTCCTCGCTCAGGGACACACCCGCTGAGAAGCAGACCCTGGTTACTGGAAGCTCCATAGTCAGAAACGTGGCTTTAGGGACTCCAGCGGCCATAGTCAAGTGCATGCCGGGGGCCAGAGCGGGCGACGTAGAATCTTATCTGAAACTGGTGACTAAGGCTAAGGCTGAATACGGTAAGATTGTTATTCACGTCGGCAGTAATGACATCCGGTTACGCCAATCGGAGGTCACTAAAATTAATGTTGCTTTGGTGTGTGACTTTGCTAAAACCATGTCGGACTCCGTAGTTTTCTCTGGCCCCCTCCCCAACCTGACCAGCGATGACATGTTTAGCCGTATGTCGTGGTTTAACCGCTGGGTGTCCAGGTGGTGTTCTGACAACGACGTGGGCTACATAGATAACTGGAGTTCTTTCTGGGGAAAACCTGGTCTGATGCGGAGAGATGGCATCCATCCCACTTTGGACGGAGCCGCTCTTCTTTCTAGAAATATGGCTGATTTTGTTTATCCCCCAAATTATTGACGACCCAGGGTCCAGTCCAGGAAGCAGAGTTGTAGTCCTCCACCTCTCTGCTGCTTCTCCTCTGTTACCCACCCACACCCCCATTGAAACAGTGTCAACTCGCCCACGGCTCAAATTAAATAAACCAAAAATCAGCTCTAAAAATATAAACCATAAAAATCTGATTAAAATAAACACAGTTACTTTACCAGAGCAAAATCATCAAATCATTAAATGTGGATTATTGAACATCAGATCTCTTTCCTCTAAATCCCTGTTAGTTAATGAACTGATAACTGATCATCATATTGATTTATTGTGTCTGACAGAAACTTGGCTACAACAGGAGGATTTTGTTGGTATAAATGAATCCACTCCTGTTAATTATTTAAATGTTCATGTTCCTAGAACAACTGGCCGAGGTGGAGGAGTAGCTTTTATTTTTCAGTCAGGATTATTGATTAATGCCAAACCAGTTATTAGTTATGATTCTTTTGAATCGCTGTCCCTCAGTCTTTCTCATCCAAAATGGAAATCAGAAAAGCCACTTTTACTAGTTGTTATATATCGTCCACCAGGCGCTTACTCTCAGTTTTTGTCTGAATTCTCAGAATTATTAACTGACTTATTATTAAATACTGATAAAATCATCATAATGGGTGATTTCAATATGTGGATGTTGAAAGTGATAGCTTAAGCATAGCCTTTAATAATTTCATAGACTCATTTGGTTTTACCCAAAACGTCCGCACATCTACTCATTCTTATCATCACACTCTTGATTTAGTTCTGACCTATGGTATAGAGATTCAGGACTTGGTAATAGTTCCTCAAAATCCTGTTCTGTCCGACCATTTTTTAATAACCTTTGAGTTTACATTAAATGACTACACAGTCACTGAGAGTAAATTTCATCTCAGCAGGTGCTTATCAGAAAATGCTGTAACCAAATTTAAACAATCTCTTCCATTAATGTTTTCCTCTGTCTTGCAGAGTAATGCATCAGAGAACAGAGACTTAGATCATCTAGTTGATCATCTTACAACTTCAATGCAAACTTCACTTGATAAAATTGCTCCACTAAAAAAGAAAGTAATCAATCAGAGGAAACTGGCTCCTTGGTTCAATTCTGAGTTACGTACTTTAAAGCAGCATCTAGAAACCAGGAGAGAAAATGGCGCTCTACTAATGTTGAAGAATTTTATTTAACTTGGAAAGATAGTCTGCTAACATATAAAAAAGCTCTCCGTAATGCTAGAACTTTATATTACTCATCTTTAATAGAGGAGAATAAAAATAACCCTAGGTTTCTGTTTAGTACTATTGTTAGACTAATTAAAAGTCCCATCAATGTTGAATCATGTATCGTGCTGTATTATGAAATTCTTTATCAAAAGGGTTCGTGAACGATCGGCACAAGATATTCAGACAAGAGGGAAAAATAAAACACAGAGACTGTTACTGCTAGGAATAATAAGTGTCATTTATTAACCTGCCACAGAAAACAGCCAAGCAAAAACATGTACACTCGTACACTCTTAACACACAAAATGATATGAAAGAACTTCTCACCGTGACACTGGCCGGGAAGTCGTTTTCGACCCAGGTAAAGAAGAATCACATCAAAATTGCGCCGGGCACTCACGCGCGTTAGTTCACGGCAGACCTCCCAAAATTAAGTTGCCTGTCACACCTCCTTTATA
>NC_056513.1:41192392-41197259 GCF_014905685.2 Nematolebias whitei
AAATCCAGACGAGTTTCAAACCCCTGGAACGTTTGAGTTATTACGTTCCCACTGACACGATCATTGTAAATCAAAACACCTGGTAGGTGTTCAGATTATAGTTTTTTTTTTTTTTTCCTACCAAACCATGTACCAAGCTGTATTATAAATTTCTTGATTAATTCTTTTTTTTAAACCCTAAACAAGTTCCCAAAATACACAAAGTTAATACAGAGATACATAGATCAAACTAGTTATTCTTCTTTTCACTAAACAAGCAAAAGGGATACTACATATATTTTGCGCCGTAGATAATATTCCTGCGAATATATCCCACCAATGGTGAGCCGACGCGTACACTATTAGTTTTAGCCACATGTAAAAACCTTTCTTTGAGCCATGCAGGTGGACACTGTTAGATCAGACACGTTTAGACTTATGAGATTCAATCATTCGTTTCAGCTCTGTAGACCCATTTCAATGCGTATTTTGAAATGGTCTAGGGAGACTCGCCAGGGTACGTGCGAGTGGTGGAACTATAATTAGTAAATTGATAAGTCTGGTTGTTCCAAGTCCACAGATGTACACCATATGACTTTTATTGTTGCTATCAAACTAGTTCTCTAGCCTAGTTCATGAGTCCAATCACACAATACCTTGTCTCTGGTTAAACATGGGTTAACATGATTAGTTTCAACATACATATCACTCTATCAGCTGTCTCACATAATTGCATGTTATATGTGAGAGTTGTCTGTGGCTCAAACCACTCACCCTGTACCTTTTTAAAAAAAAAAAATAAAAAAAAAACCAGTGTCCTTGTACAGTTATTAAAGGCAAAATGTGATATTTGCATAACTGTGGTTGCCTCGTTACATTTTGTCAATTCAGGTTTTAAATGTTCCATACTCTCCTCCACTTATGATGATTCGATGTAGTGACCACCCTCTGGCAGCGCTCCTCCTGCAACTGTGCATGGAAAGATTGCAAGGTACACAGGAAAACAAGTTCAAAGCTTCAATTATGTTGGAGAGCACTTCTTCTGTGCTCCCCCACATCTTTGGCTGCAAGTTTATTTCTTTTATCAGTATTTTGACCGTTTCTTCTTGAGTCATGACAACTGATGGTATCCAGAACCTTTCTTGGGTAACTGCCAACGAAGCACGTCTCCTCCTTCTCCTTAATTGGCAGTAAAAATCAAACTTCGTTCTCCCTTTTTTTTCTTTCATCTGGTTTAGCATGTACAGTTCTTATACATGTTACACAGTGGGGTTTCCACACAATTCTAATCTGACATCCTTTAGGTACCACTGGGATGGTTTTCCTGTGGTAGCATGCCCGACACTTGACATAGGACAGTCAGTTGTGCCCTATCAGGCAGCTTTTGTGTTCCAAAAGTCACTTTGCACTCAGAACTTGCTTGCATTTTTTTTTTTCAACCAAAGTGAACACCTGATCCTCCTCCAAGACACGTCCTGGTGTTGCTGATGAGGCGTTGTCCATCTGCAACAAGGCACGTGATGCCCAAACAGCCTGCACTCCCATCTGACTGGCACCTTGTCACCAGCTTCTCATGTTGTCCTCTGGGCGGTCCCATCCAGTCCGCAAAGATCAATGAAACATCAAGCTGTAGAGGCAAAAAGACTACTTTCAACAAAAAGAGAGAAGAATTAGTTTTCTCTTTAATAACACTTATGAATTGGTACATTTACCCATTTTTTCCTTCTCCTGCCTTTGGGATATTGCAGACCCAGACCAATTTTATAACTTGAATTTGACCTGAAATCACTGTCACTGGCTCTATAGTCCTCAGATCCAGGAGTTGCTCTGACAGGCAGCTCTGCTCTGTCGTCAATTTTCTAATTGGTTCTTTTTTTCCTCTGACAGGCAGCTCTGGAGTATCATTCAATTTAAAGGAGTGGTGCCTGGTACAATGGGTCTGTTATTCAATTGAAACACAGCCTGCAACAAATTTACTTTTCAGTTTGTCAAATCATGTTTTTCATTTTCTCAGCATTTCTTTTTTTTTAACAGTTCATTCATTCTCTTAATCAGCCCAGCAGCTTTGTGGGTGATAAGGAAATATGATAAATCCATTCAACATGTTTTTCAGCTGACCAGTCTTTCACCTGTTTTCCAGTAAAATGGGTCCCATTATCTGTTTGTATCTGAAGGGGACCCTCATAAAATTATTTCATCATACTAAGACATTTTAAAGTAGATGTCTGATTTGCATATTTACAAAGATGAGTCACCAACACACCTGAATATGTATCTACAGCCGTACATACATATCTACACCCCTGTGACATGGCAAAGGGCCAATGAAATCCGTTTGCCAGATCTGATATGGCCCCTTTTCCCCTATTTGTCCCTGCATTTTACTATTGTGACCCTCTCTTCTAATGCTGCATGCTTCACATCGTTGTATTTGCAGTTTCATCATCTGTCTTGTTATACAACTAATCAAACAATTCTTCATACATAACCACTTCATGCAAAAAGTGTCAACAATTAACTTTTATTTATTAAAAAGAAATCTCATCAGTTTTTTCAAACTGAGATGTTAACTTTTTCCACAGAACCCCTCTTGAAAAGAGCTGAACTTTCACTTTAAATGTGAAACATCTGCAAAACAAGATGGTGAAATTCTTTTTATCTCAGATATTTTTGGATACTTCTAGAGTTGTTTTTAGATGCTGTCAAAACTATAGCTGCAGGTAAACCATTTATAAACAACATATGTTGCACTTCCTTCAAAGCAACCAGCTTAACACATCCAAACAACATATTTATTTCTAGACATTTCAAATCCACCCTTTTCCCCTTAAACCATCTTGACTTTAGGCATTTTAATACATCCTTAGTGGCCCAAAATGTCAATACTTGGGCCTTTAATGGCAACATCAGATGTCTTAATTTCTCCTTTGACCTTTGGCATTTTAAAATCAATATCACCTTCAAGTTTTGGGGCTTTTTAATTTAACGTCAAAATCTGGGCTCTCTAATTCTGGACCTTTGATGTTCAATGTTTGACAATATCTGCTTTTCAGAGGGTTGATGTCAACTTTTGGACCCTACTTTTGCCCCTTTAATCCAAACAATGGCTTCCAGCCCTCAGCTCTTCTGCTGACACATCATTCATCTCAGCTGCATGCACTCCTGCCTGCATTAATGCCCTCCAGAAAGCAGAACGGGTAGGTTCCTGCATGTTTTTCCGGCCGTCCTTTCTCGGCCCACGACCCATAGGTTGGCCAAATGATTTTTTCACAGTTTTCAGCTCTGTGTTCCTCTCTGTGCTCCAATCTCCGAGTGCACCCAGTTCCAACACTCTGAATCTACAACGCAACGCACAGCGAGCGCATTCCTTAGCCCATCTCTGCTCGCACTCCCGTAGGGTCACCCAATGACCCTGTAAATCAGACCAATCCGATGCTATCTGTCGGGCTGTTTCTACACAAACTTCAAACAACGGTCTCGAGTCTTGCAAAGCTCTGACTCGATGCGCTGAATTCATTACCTGACCTCCACCTTTATCCAACAGCCTCGATACTCGAGCATCTGTGGGTTGTGATATTTTAGACAAGTAAACAACCTCTTTGTCTCCTGAGATGCTACCGTCCAAACTCAACAAATTCGATCCGTCAGCCAACCTTGCAACATAAGCTCCGACTCGCTCCGGCGAAACATCACGCTCTTTCTTCCTCTTTTTAAGCCTGCATATCTGACTGACCACGCCCTCAGCTACTTTAATCATGCGGTCTAGCTGTGCTGTCTTGCACTCTGTCTGCGCATCAGATAACAACTGTTTTTGTTGTAAAAACTGTTTATCTTTCTCCTGAACTTCCTCCACACACCTTTCAATCGCTTTCTTTCTCTTGAATTTTCCTCGCAACCGGGACACCTGCTCCACCGCCCCTTCAACTACCCTGCTCATTCTCCCAAACTGAGCGAGCGACTGAGTGTGCCGTCCATTCAACAAGCAGGCGGTCCTCACATTCTTGTTTGCTCCATTGAGCCTGTAATTGCATTTTCTGACTTTATGCTGAAGTCCTGTCACTGGTGCCATCTTTTCTGACCTCTATTGCCTGCAAAAGTGGTCAAAACATCACTCGGACTATCTGCTTTCAGAAAAATTGTTCTAACAACTAAGATGGGCTTCTTCCCACCTCTTCAAAAACAACAAAAACAACTGGGATGGGACTTCTTCCCATCCCGGTACAACTTTTTCTCTGTTCCCCTCACGCCTCAGGCGTCTGGATCAACTTTTCCCTCCGTTCAGCTCACGCCTCCTCAGGCGTCTGAATCAACTTTTTTTCTATTTTAAAACTCTCACACAAAGGCTCGGGGCGTCCCCCTCCACCTCTTAAACACAAAGCCAGGGTTGGACAACTCTCTCAACCCGGCACAACTTCAACGGACTCTTTGTCCAGATGCAACTCGCATCAACATTTTTCTCAACACCTTTTTTTTTTTTCCCTTCGTTTGAATATGGTGCAGCCGTTCAGAATTATTTATTTAATTATTAACATAATCCCATCCTCGTCGCCAAAAATGTATTATGAAATTCTTTATCAAAAGGGTTCGTGAACGATCGGCACAAGATATTCAGACAAGAGGGAAAAAATAAAACACAGAGACTGTTACTGCTAGGAATAATAAGTGTCATTTATTAACCTGCCACAGAAAACAGCCAAGCAAAAACATGTACACTCGTACACTCTTAACACACAAAATGATATGAAAGAACTTCTCACCGTGACACTGGCCGGGAAGTCGTTTTCGACCCAGGTAAAGAAGAATCACATCAAAATTGCGCCGGGCACTCACGCGCGTTAGTCCACGGCAGACCTCCCAAAATTAAGTTGCCTGTCACACCTCCTTTATA
>NC_056513.1:41197359-41197626 GCF_014905685.2 Nematolebias whitei
TCTTGTGCAGATTCTCCGGCAGCGAGGGGAGTAACGAAGCCAGGCGGGTCGTTGGATCATCGTCCTCCGCGCTGCAGTCCTCGACAGGCAAACCGTGGGAGAGGCACACATGTTGAGCTGGCGTCAGCTGCCTTACAGAGGGAGTTCTTCGTCTCCAAGGCAGGTCTGCGGCCTTCAGTCCCTTGGACATGCTATATGCTAGCAGCGCACGTTGTTGCTAACTGCGGCTGCCTGAAAACACATTGGTGGGCTCGATTTGAGAGCGTG
>NC_056513.1:41197726-41202968 GCF_014905685.2 Nematolebias whitei
AGGCTGCCGGAGTGAAGAGGGCTGGATTCTGACGGGCGGGGCTGGTGGTGGAACTCAGCGAGAGCCGCGGCCGTGGAAAAGTCGAAGCTTGCTCGCGACGGTCCCTCCAGCGGGACGGGGTGGGCCGCGCGGCTTGATGAGGTGGCGCACAGCTTCTGGCACCTCCTCCGACTGTTTCACTTCGCCAGCATGGTTTGAAGCTGCTCTGAACAGCGCGTCCGCGATGGCTTCATCAGGTCTTGTGCAGTTTCTCCGGCAGCGAGGGGAGTAACGAAGCCAGGTGGGTCGATGGATCATCGTCATCCGCGCTGCAGTCCTCGACAGGCAAACCGTGGGAGAGGCACACATGTTGAGCTGGCGTCAGCTGCCTTACAGAGGGAGTTCTTCGTCTCCAAGGCAGGTCTGCAGGCTTCAGTCCCTTGGACATGCTATATGCTAGCAGCGCACGTTGTTGCTAACTGCGGCTGCCTGAAAACACGTCGGTGGGCTCGATTGGAGAGCGTGGTCGCCGTCTGGTTCCTCCGGAGGGACGGGACGCTGCTCCGACCTGGGCAGCTTCGCTCCGGAAGCTTCCGCGAGGCTTGGCTCCAGGGGGGGGGTACCGAGGAATAGCCCCGCTCGGTGAATCCCTCAACTCTGGTGATGGGAGCGGACTGGGGACCGACTCCTCTAATCTACCAGGAAAGAACCGTCTGCGGCCTCGCCCGTCGAACGTCCTGTTGGAACGTGAGGCCGTATGGATCAAGACGGTGAGCCATAGTGGAGCCCAGTGAAAAACAACCTTTCCGCCGATCATCCGAACTGGCGGGAGAAGGCGAGGGACGTAGAAAAAAGGGGTCCCTTCATGTCAGCCTCCTCCTGGGTTCCACCGGGCAACCCCTGAGGGCGCTGTCGGCCGGGAGCGGTGTGATCACCGATGCGAAACGAGGTGGGATGGGGTGAGCATTCACTCAGCCCCCCTCCACCTACACTACGCTCCCCAGGAGGGAATGAGCAGCGGGGGCTGCAGCTGAGCACGCCTTGCCCCGGAGGAACCATCCGGTTCGCCCCGAGGGTCGGCGATAAGAGGACAAAACACAAGATGGCGTTGTCCAGCGTGTAGTGACCTGTCACTGGGAGATGTTCCCCGACGCTTACCTTGGAATAAGACTGCTGTCATCTTCTCCTCGGGGAGGAGAACTCACCGGACGACCGGAGGTCGACTGCCGGGCCAAGCATCCTTCACAAAGGTTGGTCATTTACACAATTTATCTTCTTTGTTCTTCTGACAGTGCTATATTAGCTCGCTGAAGAAAAAATGGGAGCCGATTTCCCGCTCTTAACGTAATTTATACGGACCGGGTGGGGCCCACACAGCAGGTGGGCGTGGACTAATTTTTTCAGTGCTTATGCTCTGCATAACGGGATAAACCCATCAGCGACAGCCTTAAAGGGCGAAGCCTATATGAAATAGAACATCATCATTCTCCCAGCAGACAAAGGAAGGTGCACAGTGATTTTGAACCAGAAAGAATATCATGAGAAGGTTATGACACTCCTTAGTGACTTAAACACTTATGAACCTCTGAAAAGAGATCCAGGAAGTGGTTACAAGAAGAAATTGAAAGATTGCCTGAAAATTTTGGAGCAGGACAAGGCTATTGACTGTTTTCTGTACCACAGACTGTACCCAGGGGAGGCCACACCTAGTCTGTATGGTTTACCTAAAATCCACAAACAAGGTGTACCTTTAAGACCAATCGTTAGCATGATTAACTCTGTCACTTACAATGTTTCCAAATATCTGGCGTCTGTACTCATCCCTTTAGTTGGCAGCTCAGAACACCACATACAGAACACCATGGACTTTGTGGATAATGTGAGGGATGTCATCATGGAGACTGATGAAACAATGGTCTCTTTTGATGTCACATCACTCTTTACGTGCATTCCTGTTGATGATGCAGTAGAGGTGGTCAGTTTAAGATTAAAATCAGACACCACTCTGAGCAGCAGGACCACGCTTTCCACAGAACAACTGTGTCAACTCTTGAAACTGTGCCTGCAGTCAACCTACTTCACATATGGGGAGCAATATTATAGGCAGAAACATGGGTGTGCTATGGGGTCTCCAGTTTCTCCTATTGTTGCCAACCTGTACATGGAGGAGGTAGAAAAGAGAGCCTTGACGTCCTTTTCAGGGACACCACCAAGTCATTGGTTCAGGTATGTTGACGACACCTGGGTTAAAATTAAATCTCAGGAAGTCCAACATTTTACTGACCACATCAACTCTGTGGATAAATACATCAAGTTCACACGAGAAGATGTAAAAAATGGCAGGTTGGCTTTCTTGGACTGTGAGGTCTCAGTCTCTGAGAGAGGACATTTGCAAACCGAGGTGTACCGCAAACCCACCTACACAGACCAGTATTTGCAGTTTGACTCCCATCACTCTTTGGAGCACAAGTTAGGAGTCATCAGGACTCTGTATCACAGAGCAGACAGTGTCCCCACTAGCTCAGGAGCCAGGCAGAAGGAGAAATCCCACACAAGACAGGCTCTAGAGCAATGTGGATATCCTAACTGGGCCTTCCTGAAAGCAGAGAAGAAACCCAAACAGGACTCCAGTCAGCCATCAGGTGAAAAGGAGGAACCCAGACCCAGACCAGTGGTCATTCCATATGTTGAAGGAGTATCAGAGAAACTGAGACGTTTATTTTCTAAACATAACGTCCCGGTGGCTTTTAAACCCCAAAATACATTACGGCAAAGACTGGTTCATCCCAAAGATCCAGTCCCCCGGCACAAACAGAGTAATGTTGTGTATGCTGTTCAGTGTCAGGAGAGTGATCAGTCTTACATCGGGGAAACTAAACAGCCACTGGCCAAAAGGATGGACCAGCACAGAAGATTAACATCATCAGGCCAGGACTCTGTGGTCTACACTCATCTCCAGGCCAGCAGTCACTCTTTCAGGGATGAAGATGTGCACATCCTGGACAGAGAGGAACGATGGCTTGAGAGAGGAGTAAAGGAGGCCATCTTTGTGAAAAGAAATCGTCCATCGTTAAACAGGGGTGGAGGCCTCCGGGTTCAACTGTCCCCCTCTTACAATGCTGTGATTGCTAGTATCACTCAGCCCTCTGTGAACAGTAAACAGCCATCAGTGTGCTAATGATCCATTGTTAGGCTGATGATCCTTCTTGAGCATGTGATCAGCTGGTTTTGGTTGTCAGCAGCAAAACTGGTTGATCCACTCTGAGAAGGTGCTATTTAAGAGACTGAGCTGAAAACAGCACCTCAGACTGAGGAAATCTCTCGGATGAGAGACGAAACGTTTCTACATTTTTTTGTTGTTTTGCTTTGTTTTATTTTATCTCTTTTAGACTTTTTACCTGGATTATTGATCATGCATCAGGATACTGTGGTCAATAGTATCAAATGCTTTCTTTAAATCAACATAAATATTAACACAATACTTTTTTGATCAACAGCAGCTGTTATTTGTTTTATTAATTCCATGAGAGCCATTGATGTAGAATTTTTAGGTCTAAACCCAAACTGACTGTTACTTAATATATTCTGTTTATCGATAAATTGATCCAATGTAATCACAAATAACTTCTCTAAAATCTTCAAAATCTGTGGCAACAAGGATATTGGTCTGTAATTGTTAAACACAAGTTTCTCACAATTTTTAAAAAGAGGAATTACCTTGGCTATTTTCATGTTGTTTGGAAATCTTCCTGTTGATAAGGATAAATTGCATATACTGTATATGTAAACGGCTCAATAACATAATTCATTATATTATTTACAAACATCATATCCATGTCCACCCAATCTTTGGATCTTTTGTCTGCAAGATTTTTTTACAATATTCATTATTTCTTCTTTATCAGTTCCATCAAGAAAAATACTTGAAAAGATACTTGAACTCCTCCACTTGAGGCAGAACCTCACCCTCGACCTGAAGAGAGCAATACATCCTTTTCCAGAAGAGGACCATGGCCTCACATTTGGAGGTGTTGATTCTCATCCCAGCTGCTTCACACTCTGCTGTGAACCGCTCTAATGAGATCTGAAGATCACAACACGATGACACCAACAGGACCACATCATCTGCAAATAGCAAAGAAGGAATCCTGAGGTCACCAAACTGGAATCCCTCCACCCCCTGGCTGCACCAAGAAATTCTACATAAAAGTTATGAACAGAATCTGTGACAATGGACAGCCTTGGTAGAGTCCAACTGCCACACTGAAGGGGCTCGACTTACTGCCGGCAATGCGACCCAAACTCTCACACCCTCTCCAGGGTGTGGCCCCGTAACTCACATCCGGGCAAGGGACACGGAGTTCCTTGATATACAGTATATCGTCCATCGAAAGTCTTTGGAATTGCTCTTTGTCTGGCCTGTTATGGCCAATCTACCTTGGGAGAACCTACCAGGGGCAAATATAATTGCCCCCGACAGCATAGCTCCTAGGATCATTCAGGCCCACAAACTCCTCCATCATGATAAGGTGGCGATTCAGGGAGGAGTAAAACTAGCAAAACTAGTAAGGCAGGTCCAAGCAGAGAAAGGACAGCTGGGATCCGACTTAACCAGCTGACCCGGAGCAGCGAATTAAAACAAGTAAATAAAGGGAAAAACAATTCAGAGCTGTACCAAAATGAGCAGAGCAAAGCAACAGGGCATCTTGCAGGACTGGTGTGGCATAATTTCACTTCTGCTGATCACATCACCTGAGGAGAGGAGAAAGTCACGCCCTCTGCGACAGGTGACTCACATGCCAGTCACGCCCAGGAGGAAAGGCAATTCTGTCCCAAACTTTAGTGGACAACACCATAGATATAAACACTAGATCCAGCATTGACCGCTATCGCCTATTGGCGCTGACGAGCTGTAGGGCCGCCATCTTGGAACGGTCGCCCGCTCCACTCAGTGTAACCTGTTTGTCAGGAGCAATGAAGTGTCTGCGCGTTTAATCAGTCAGAGCTGAATACTAAACTCATTCTCACAATTTTTTCCTCTGTAAATCTTAGACGTACAGCCATTAAAGATGAACACATGGTTCAGTGGTTTGAAATATTCTTGGTGGGGTTAACATTAACACTAATAAAATATTATTATTACAAGTTTTGCAAAACTCACAGTCACTGATACATTTTTATTAATATCTATATATTAAATAAATAAATATATATATACACACACACACAGACATCTCATATATATATATATATATATATATAT
>NC_056513.1:41203068-41220431 GCF_014905685.2 Nematolebias whitei
ATTGTTATGTCTGCCCCACCGTCCAAGAGTGCTTCGTGTGTGAGGACACCTTCGAGTGTTACTGACAGGTACGCCTTTTTGGCGACCCCCCTTCTGATAAAGTTACACAGAAACCTCTTGGGTTTTTTCTGACGCTTTTTCACGCGTTCAGCCTTATCTGTGTAATTTTGGTTTGCCTGAACCGTCAGCACAGCAGAAGCTGTTTCTGAGTGTTCAGCCTGTGATGACACGTCATCGTTCGTGTGTGTGTTTACCCCCCCTTCTTCCGATGAGGGGTTGTTTGAGGCAACAACAGCAATGTCTTGGTGTGTTCCACCGACATCTGTTATGTTATCATTCGCGCCCTCAGATGTAATAGGAATTACATTACTGCAAAGTGCTCCTGGTTGGGTTCCCGTGTCAGTGTGTTTCAAAGTTTCTAACAACCTGCGTAGTTTCTCTGTCTCCTCCGAGCTCAGAGGTGTAGGGCCTTGTTTCTGGAACTTTTGTGATTTTTTCGCCTCGGTTCGTTTCGTCCGAGGTGGGGGACGGTCAGGTACGTCTTGCGGGGTTTCCTTTACGTACTGCCCCTGCTGATATGGTTTCTCATATCGTTGCGTCCTGCGTTCACCCATTTTTCGATAATCACTGGCTTCCTCTGAAAGAGGAGCCTTTTTGTCCCAGCGTGCACCTTCAGGACGCGGTTTGTTAGCTTGAACAGACTGTTTTCTCTCTTTCTTCTTAGGAGGAGGCGGCGAAGCACGTCGTCCTTCTAGTTCAAGAGGGAGGGGTTTAACCTTTACACTAGGAAACACTTCAATGGGCGTCTTAGCATGAGAACATGCTTCAAACACATTCACAGCACACTGTTTAATCTCACTGATGGATTTTTCTCTGAAATTTGCCATCATTTGTACTGATTTTTTAAAATCAGAGTGGAGATTTTTGCTGAAAACAAACTTAAAACCATCATCTTCTTCCATTCCGGTCTCATTTCTGTTACCAAAATAGGCTTGGAAGATTCTTTTGTAATAAACTTTTGGATGTTCAGTCTTGCCCTGCGTGACCTTGTCTGCAGCTGGAAAACCAGCAGGTCCCGTGCAGGGGTCGTACTCTCTGATCAAAGCTTCACACAGAAGGTTGTAATCCCTCCTCGTTGCATCAGGTAGACGCTCGATGAAGGTGAACACCTCTCTGTCTGAAGTGAGCCGCATCAGACTTATCTTATCGTCTACCGTAGCATTAGGATAAGACCTCAATCTGAACTTCAGATCTTTGAGATACGCTTTTGTTCCTGCGGACCCCATAGGGCCGGGAACGAAGCGTTGCACATATTTTGAGATTTTCTGCAAATCATCCATTGAAGGAGACTGTATCACCGGTCTAACTTGTGTGACTGGTGGTGCAGACTGATCAAGGCCTGCCCCTACTGCCCATGGTGGGGGTGGGGGTGGCTGATAAGGGTTGGTAGGAGGAGGTGCATATTGGTGCAGGTCTGTCCCCACCCTCCGAGATGGGGGTGGAGGTGACTGCCTGGCGTCAGGAGGAAGAGGTGCAAGTGGATGCAGGTCGAACCCCACCGCCCGAGATGGGGGTGGAGGTGACTGCCTGGTGTCCGGAGGAAGAGGTGCAAGTGGGTGCAGACCCGTCCTTATCCCCCGGGTTGGGGGTGTTGAAACGGGGCTAAGGGGAGGAGGTGCAACAGCATCTGTCTGGGGTGGTTGTAGCTGACCCTGCTCGTCTCTGAGTCTCGAGCCAGCTAGCTCCATGTCAGAAATCAGGTTCGTAGCTGTAGCTAAATTCTCCTCACAAGCTGCCAGACGCTCATTTGTTGACCGATTTTCACGTTGTAAAGTCAGCCAACTCCGGGTTATTAACCCCTTGTCTGCCTTGCAAACGTCCAGCTCCCTTAAAGCGGTTTGCAACTGTGCATGTAACTTATCGTTATCTGCACACGCGTCTTGGTACGCTCGTTCCTTATCCGCAATCTTCTCCTCATATGATCGAGCCTGTTCTGACAGCTCTCTCTTTGAGAGGTCCTTATCAGTTTGAATCTTTTGTTTCAGCAACTCAGATTCACTTATCAGCTCGGCACACTTCTCCTCATATGATTGAGCCTGTTCTGACAGCTCTTTCTGTGAGAGGTCTTCAGCAGCCTCAAGGTGTTGCTTCAGCGACTCAGATTCAATCATCAATTCGTCACACCTCTCTTTTTCAGACTTATATCCGTTGAATAGCACGCCCTTTTCTACCACCAAACGGTCTAATTCCGCCTTCAGAAGCAGAGAGATTTTTGCTAACCGTATGCGGCTTGATTTTGTGTCCTCCTTCACTGTAGCTGCTTTAGATAAACTCTGCAGCTCCTCATGTCTTTGATCGTCATCAAGGTCTCGCAATTCCTCCAAATTTTTGCCAATAATTGAATTTGTTAAAATGTGTAAGGCTGTCTGGACCGCATCCTCGGATTGTAAGGGGTCAGTGTTTACCTCCTCGTCCGCCATTATCTGCTATTTAGAAGTTAAATAGTAGATGTAAATGTTTAGGTGGTAAAATAAACCAGAAAATCTCTTTTTCCTGATAAGTTTTACTCTTATTTAGTGAATTATCAATTAAACGTGCGTTATCTTCTAGCAAAATGAGTAAACTATTCAACTCTGTGAATATTTGTAACTGTATCTTATTTAAAAGTTTCTAAATTTTCATTATGTACCTGTTACTCAAGGATTTATCAGTGAATAAAAATCTGTTTGGTAAAAGCTCTATGCATAAATACCTTCATAACTTTTAAAACGCAAGATAACAGTGTATATTCAGCTTTGAGGAAGTTTTTTAACTCAAAAAATGCCTTTCAGAAAAATAAAACGTTTAATGTCACTCTTTACCTAAAAACGAAGTGAAAACCTGTGATCCCACGTCTTCTCCACAAGATGTCAGCAGATCCTCAACAATTTTAACTCAGACACTGTTTGTGTCGTCCACTAGGGGTGCTATAACTTCCTGTGGCGTCCGGTCGTTAGCTTGTTAGCTAAAATTAGCATCGGCTTGCTTCGGTGAAAACCAACACTTCTGAACGGATTTTTTACACAAACGTGGCAAAATTTTTTCAATCAGACCTTATATCATGAAACATGAGTTTTGTGGAACAAAATTGCAGCCGTATTTAGTGAATTTAAGCACGGTAAAGCTCATTTCCGACTTGGGGGAAGTGACGTGACACGTCATCCATCCGGTCGTTAGCTTAAAATTTAGCATCGCTAGCGTAGTTCAAAAGCATCATTTTATGACGGTCTTTAAACTCAAACGTGGCGAACTTTCAGCGAATATGCTTCGAAGAATGTAAACAGCGTTTCAGAACACAGCTTTAATGCGCTTTCCAGCGTTAAAAAGCAGATTTTATTCCCTATGAAAACGAGTCTTCATTTCCGGGTGACGTGATTGACACGTCCCTCATCCAATCAGAACGTTACACACGGTCTTTCTCAACCAACGACGCAGCGTAGGGGTGAGGGGAGGTGACGTCAGTCAACCTTTCTCAGCAAATCAGAGCTTTCCAAAGCAGCAAACAACCAACCACGAAGCGTTAGCAGCCATGTTAATGTAGCCTGAAACTTTTCTATCACTTATCGTCTTCTAAACCATCAAAATGCGCTTTCTCTGCTAAAAATGTAACGAATCAACCCCCTGAGCTGCACAGAGAACGGCGCTCCGTGACAAAACGTCTTTCTAGCTATTTAAAACAACTCGTTCGAAGCTCCAGAACCGAGTCGGAACCAGAACCGAATCGGACCAGAACAGCGTCTGGAACACAGTTTAAACAGAATAAAGCGTTTCCACAGCTCAAAGCCAGCTTATGTTACACATACAGACGTACAATTCAGCTTTATAAAGACTCAATGACACAATTTCAGCTTTTAAAACATCGCCAGCGTAACACAAGCGCGCAGCTCCAATTGCGCTGCGTAAAGACGCACGGTTTTTCAGCACAGCTGATAAACTGTTATTGTACAACCTTGCCAACATGAAAATCAATGTGTACACGGTTACAGTCCATTTAGGAGCGCGTAGCGGGCCACCAGTTGTAGATGAACAGATGCTGGGATATATTCATCATTTAACGCGGGTTCCTCATTTTTCTGGACTGAATAAAACGTGCATTGAATTTAAGGAAATGCAAAGTGAGACGTCATTTATTTACAGAATCAAATTTAACATCAAACATTTACATTAATTTGGCAAATTATGAAAATAACAATATAAGCAATCAATCAGGAAAAATCATACGGCCATGATTTTTCCGTTGCTGCACCAAAGACATTTATGAAAACTGTACAACTATGATCTTTTACCCACATGAATGTGGGTGAGCACTTTACACAGACATTTCTAAATATCTGGGAGAATTTCTACTTGATAGAAAGTTAAAGATGAAAGAAGTTAAAGGGAGTAAGATTGAATGGGAAGGGAGGAATGTTCACCAGAACCGACACTCTCCATCAGAAGCCCAGCTCGCCTCGGTACGCTTGGTAGGAAACTTGACCCATTACCTTTCTGATGATAATCAGCAGATATGGTGTTCCGTTAACGCTACCTGTCCAGCGTCTCCTTAGAATGGCTGTAACTCGTCAGAAGTAGTGGCGAGGCTCTGTTCGACACACATTCACCTCAGTGGAAAATGTTATAATCCCATGGAACTCGGAAGAGCTTTGTTGTCATGTCAGGAACTCCAACAGCACTCCATCAGAACTCAGCAGAGCTTGAGTAGACTCTCACCGAACTCTACGCTCTCAGAACTCTTAGAACTCCGACAACTCTCCAACTCCGTAACTCTGTGAGTCTGTGAGTCTGTGTAGACCAGGAAGTACTGACATTTTAAAGACTCTTTCCCGGTTCACTTTTTGGGATTTTTCATTGGTCAGAAACGACCAGACGGGGTGGGTTTTGTGACGTAAGAGGTTAGAGACAGCGAGAATTGTTATGGGACAGCTCAGAAATGTTCTCACAGACCGAGAGGGTTTTGTTGTGGCGTGTTTAAGAAACAGGTGCAAAACATCTCTATTTACGTCTGAGAGGATTCTAAAACATGACAGTTTTAACATAACAACTTGTTTTTCGTTTGACTGTAACCTTGTAAACGCACACACTTGCTCATTCAAAAGCAGAAATCAGAAAATGCATAAACTCTGCAACAGCTTTTAACATGAGAATAAAAATCATTACTCAGTTAATAAAATTGATTAGTTCACTGCAACATCTAAAATGGTTTGAACTAAGACACTTTGATTATCAACATTTGTAAGATAGTAATGATAATAAAAAGAGAGTGTTCTTTTCACTTGAATCTTCAAGAAAGAAAGTCTCAGGATGGGTGAACCTGTATTTATGGATTCAAATACATGAAATGACAGCTTCTGTCCCACAAGGTTCTAAAGGTCAAGAGTTTTGACCTTAGACTTAGTTTCGACGTAGGCCTAGTCCACTACAACCTCAAAAGGTTTACTTAGCGATGCACAGACATGAGGAAGCATTTAAAATGTGGAGAAATTAGTCTAAAAATATGATGGGTAAAACGGAGTCCAGATTATTACAGATGTCTCAAAAAGTTGAAGACCTACAGAGGCAGTGCAAAGAGCAGGAGACTCAGAAAGACAAAAAACAGACAAAGAAAGTGACTAAAAAACTGAAAACTTCTCTTTTTCCTCTGTCTTCTTACACACGTGCTCCGGAGACCCATGGACTTCTTCCTCCCACCGCACCCTCCACCTCGATCTACCCCTCGCTGGCTGGACTCACAGACCCACCACCCTATGCTCCACCATAGATGAAAGCACATGAGACCCGCCCTGGACTGAAACCTGCTTGGGCCCTCACCTCTGATGACGACTACACTGGACAAAGGCCAGCACCTGCCCCTCAGCAGCAGGATGAACTAGGAGCAGCAGGAGGAGGAGATGTTGCAGCTGGACCACTCCCACCACCGTCCCCTGCTACCAGCACAGTCTCATCAACATCAATGTCTTCAAGCTCCTCACAAACGCTTCCATCGTCCTCTGAGAGTTCTTCAATCGTAACTCGGTCCAAAACCGCAGAGCGAGATGAGCAGGTTAAAGCTCTCAGAGAACAAGAAAGGCTGCTGGAGGCTGAAATACAGAAACTACAACAGTCACAGCATAACAACAGTTCCATAAGCTCCCCCATGACTTCAGATGGCGAACACAGCTCCACAACCATGCCAATGCTGGAGGTGGGCGGACCTGACGGACCACAACTGGTGTTCAGAACTTGGCCACTGAGCGACCTGACAAGCCTGGCCAAACAACACCTCTCAGACATGGCCCAAGGAGGGGACGCTGTGGGTGAAGCCATCACCAACATGGTTCGTATTCTCCGCCCCACCATACCAGAACTGAAAATGATTCTCACAGCTGTCTATGGTATGGACTTTGTAAGCACCATAGGCGCACAGCTGTTTGAGGTCCCACCTGGCAACCAACGGCTGGCGCATGTCGAATACGCCCACGTAGATAACCAGGACTTTGTAACAACTGTGGGTAACATTGTCAGGAGAGTTAAGACAGCATTTCCACAGACGCCTCAATATGCAAAGATCAAGGACACGGTCCAGAAGAGTGGCGAACACCCTCAAGAGTACGTCGATCGTCTCATCCCTGTGTTTCGCACACACTCTGGCATCGTTTTTCCGGACAATGACTGGCGTGATGCTGCACAGGCTTCAGCCTTCGAAACCATCCTGTGTCAATGTGTGATGGATGGATTTTTGCCAACAATCCGCAGGTCTGTCCAGAACACCTACATGGGCTGGAAGGCTGGCATTCGCCTCAACAACCTCCTACGTCATGCCAGACACGCCTGGGAACAGCACACGGCTGAAGAAACTGCAGCACTAAAGAAAAAGACAAGACAAGCAGAAAATGCTCAGCTGACTCTTCTTCAAGCTGCACAACAGATGACCTTGAACACTGCCCCACCACAACAGCTTCCAGCTTTTCCATGCCCACCCCAACCCCCTGGTCCTTGGCCAGGCCCACAACAGCAACAACCACGTGGGCACGCAGGAGGGCCACAGCCATGCTTCCTGTGTGGAGGGACTGACCATTGGATGAGAGACTGCCCACAAAAATGTATCACATGGCGAGGGCGTGGCCGACCATTCCAGAATCGGGCATCAATGCCCCCACGAGAGCCATGGCCCATGAACAATGAACAGAACTTTTACCCAGGCTCCCAACAATCGGTTGGTCGAAGCCAGGGTCCACCCAGGGGTCGTGGCCACCGAGGCGGGTACTCATCCTGACTAGGAGGGGGAGGCGAGGAGGGTCCAGGTCTCCAAGCAGCAAGTACACGCACACACACACCAGCTGTTTCACCTACTGATACCACATGCACCTCCACGTATTTTAAATACACCCAGTCAGCATGTTTGAAGTTACCCATGCTCACAATGCTTGTAAACAATGCTCCACTAAAGTTCTTAGTAGACTCAGGGGCCACTCAATCTCTGATAATGAAGAAATGTCTCCCACATGCTCCACTGTGTGGCAAAATTGTCCACTCCACAGGAGCATCCGGTGTAGCAATCCCAACAGCAATGACAGCTCCTCTGAATGTGATTGACCCTTTTGACCACACTGCCCACTCACTTCAGTTTCTACTCTCACACACTCAGTGGACACTTTGGTGACACTAGTGCCTGATTTGCTGTTTGTGTTTGAATGGTCCCTCACTGATGAGAGCCAGCGTGCAGCCTTGCTCTCTACGGCCAAAGATAGACTTCCACCTTCATGCACATTCATGCATGAACAACAGCTGCATTGCACTGCTCGTGTTACTTCAGACCCAGCTGACCAGCTAGGAGATTCATTCATGCAAACACCACCAACTGACTTACATACTACAGATATCTGCTGGACAAAGACTACATGTTTCCTGTTGATGTGCCTCACAGATGATGTCACACCACAAACATGCTATTTCACAGTACCTGACTCATTTCCTCATGTTTCTCTTGCTAAACCTCCTGAAGCTCAGTGGCGCTCTCTAGGCCCTCTAGCACTGAGAGCCCATTGTGCATCTGACTGGCAACTACTTGACACTTGTTTCTACTCTCCTGCTCTGGAGATGTACAGACAACCACTTATTTCATCACTTCCGGCCACTCCATTCAAAGAAGTGATTGACACCTCTGCATGACTAACACTGCCTACGATGACTTCAGACAACCCAGACCTCTCTGCTGTTCCACCCACATTGTGGGCCCAGACAAAGTATGATGTAGGTCTGATAAAATGTCAGGAGCCCATCCAAATTACCCCTAAATCTTGTTACCGACCAAAAATACCACAGTATCCACTGAAACCTGAGGCAGCCTCAGGCATTACACCTGTTTTCCACTCTCTTCTGGAAGCAGGCATAATCGTTCCTTGTCCTACTTCACCTGTGAGAACTCCAATTTTTCCAGTGAAAAAGATCCGCCCCACTCCTCCTGATGAGTGGCGATTTGTTCATGATCTTAGAGCTGTAAATGCTGCAGTCCAAGCTCGTGCACCAATCGTCCCTAATCCTTATGTGATCTTTTCTCAAATACCAACTGGCTCCACCCACTTTTCAGTCATAGACCTGGCTAACGCTTTTTTTAGTGTACCTGTACATCCAGACAGCCAGTACTGGTTTGCATTTGAGTTTTTAGGGAAGTCTTACACATTCACTCGCCTTTGCCAGGGCTATTGTGAGTCTCCAACCATTTTCCACCAGGCTTTAAGAGATAGTCTGGCAGGGTTCAGTCTTCCACCTGATTGTGCATTGCTTCAGTATGTTGATGATCTTCTTTTGGCTGCTGCACAAACATGCAAAAAACACACAATCTGCCTCCTGCAGTATCTCGCTGCAGAAGGCCACAAGGCCTCGTTGTCTAAGCTACAGTTTGTGTTGCCACTGGTTACATTTCTGGGTCACGGAATCTCTGCTGAAGGAAGAGAACTGGCTCCTGTGCGTGTTGCAGCCATTGCTGCTCTTCCTCTTCCTGAGACAAAAAAACAGCTAATGTCATTCTTAGGGTTATGCAGTTACTGTCGACATTTCATTCCAAACTAAGCAGAACTTGAAACACCACTCCGCGCTGTTTGTCATGAAAAAGGCCTTCAAATGAGCTCTAAATTGACTTGGACACCACCTGCACTGTCCGCATTTGAGACTCTCAAATTACAGCTGCAGAAAACACCCACCCTGGGTATTCCTGATCCAACCCGCCCATTTGTGCAGGCGGTGGATGAAAGGGGGGGATGCATGACCTCAGTTTTGTTGCAAAAGCATGGTGACCGCATGAAACCGGTGGCCTACTTCTCATCAAAACTTGATACAGTTGTTGCAGGACTTCCACTTTGTTTGCGTGCTGTCGCTACAGCAGAAAAATCTGTATTGGCCAGTAGAGACATTGTGGGGTACTCTGATTTGACCTTGCTTGTACCACACGCTGTCACTCACATTCTAAACGAGCAAAAAACTGCTCACTTGTCTACAGCACGTTGGTTAAGGTACCACACCACTCTCCTTGACATGCCAAATATCACTATCCAACGTTGTAATGTTTTAAATCCAGCTACACTCTTACTTTCACCTATCGAAGGTACACCACATGACTGTTTAGCTGAACTTGAAGTGTTTTGCACACCTAGACCTGACCTACAACAAGAACCTCTTGAACACCCAGACTGGGAACTCTTTGTAGATGGCTCATCTTCACGTGATCCTAACACTGGCTCTATTCACAGCAGTTATGCAGTTGTAACTTCCTTTTCCACCATTGAGGCTCGTTCATTGCCTCCTTGTTCAGCTCAGGCCTGTGAACTCATAGCCTTGACCAGAGCTTGTCAACTCTCTGAAAACAAATCTGTCAACATCTTCACTGACTCTCGCTATGCTTTTGGTGTTGTACATGACTTTGGAGCTTTGTGGAAACACCGTCACTTCCTTCGTTCAGATGGACAGCCCATCTTGAACCACAAACTTGTTGCTAACCTTCTACAAGCAATCACACTTCCCAAACACATTGCTGTAGTAAAATGTGCAGCCCATACCAGAAACACTGACTATGTCTCTAGGGGCAACGCAGCTGCTGATATTGCAGCAAAGTCTGCTGCTACCACACCTCCTGAAAGTATCCACCCACTTCCTCTTATGGTCTGCTCACCATCTCAGACCACAGCCTCACCTGACTCATTCACCATCACAGACATGCAAAAACTCTCAACACCTTCTGAGCGAGCAGAATGGAAACGCCTTGGAAGCACGTTCACTGATGGTATCTGGCTAGGTCCAAACAACAAACCCTGCCTACTTCGACATTTCTTTCATTCCTTTGCTGTTTTTGACACATGGTGGTGACCATGTGTCCAAGGGGGGAATGTTAAGAGAAATGGACACACACTGGTTTACTGTGAAATTTTTAAAAATTGCTGAACAGTACAGTGGCGCAGAGGTTAGAGAGGTGGGCCTGTGATCCGAAGATCACCGGTTCACACCCCGGCCCCGACAACATCAAAATTGTGGGTGGGGTAGGTGAAACAACCACACTTGCCCCCACCCTCATTCGCCCCACTCTGGGCCCATGAGCAAGGCCCTCAACCCTACCATGTGCTCCCTAAACAGGTCTCTCTTGAAAACGAGTTCTCGTGGCTCAATGAGACTACCTGTATAAATAAAGGCTAAATGAAAAAAAAAAAAAAAGCCTGATATGTGCCACTCACAATGTTTCAAAAACGATAAAAACCACAGCACCAGGTGCACACAAGACAGTGACTGCTCCTTTTCAACATCTAATGATTGATTTCATTGAATTAACGCCTGTTTTAAACAAAAAATACTGCTTGGTTGTTGTCGATATGTTTTCCAAATGGGTTGAAGTTTTCCCCACAAAACATGTGACAGCAAACACAGTAGCAAAGATTTTACTGACAGAGATCATTCCACGATGGGGAATCCCCCAGAAAATTTCAAGTGACAATGGGTCCCACTTCGCAAATTAGATCATGAATGAAGTATCCACGACCCTACATTTTGACCTAACAAAACACTGTGCCTACCATCCACAGAGTGGGGGCGCTGTTGAACGAGAAAATGGTACTTTGAAAAACAAACTGGCCAAACTTTGTGAAGATACAAAACAGAACTGGGTCACATGTTTGCCTATCGCTGTTATGTATATGCGGATGCGCAGACGGGCTAGACATAATCTTAGTCCTTTTGAAATCCTTTTTGCAGCTCCTCCCAATCTGGGAGTTGGACCGACAACTGATCCCACCAACGATCTCAAACACTGTGATCATAACATGATGAACTATTGCATTGAACTAACCAAACATTTAACATCCATCAGGTCTCAGGTGCAGGGAGGACTCCCTACACCCACGCAAAAGCGATTGCACTGTATTTCTCCTGGAGACTTTGTTATGATTAAATGTTTCAGGAGAAGGCGCTGGAACTCTCCCAGGTGGACTGGACCATTCCAGGTTTTGCTAACCACCCACACGGCTGTGAAGGTGGCTGAGAGAACTACTTGGGTCCACGCATCCCACTGCAAGCTGTTCAAAGGAACCGCCCCACCACCATCAGAGGAGTAAGGAAAGGAAAACCTGTCGGAACCAGTGACGTCGGCCTGAAAAGGCTACACCAAGGCACTAGAGCTTGCCGCTGAGTGCCCACCAGGAGCCCCTGCGGTGGCCAATGTTGAATGATAGTCTGTGCCTGAATGCCAGGTTGTCCATCGCTAAAAATATTTGAACCCACACCTGAGCCTAAGGGTTGGGTGACCAGTGACTCAACTCATCCAAACCGTCACCTGGTGAGTCTGGCAACAAAGGAACACCACGCCCAGACAGTCACTCTGAGTGCCCGCGACGCTCAGAGTACCTCTGCAACGAAAGACACAAGAAATCTAACCCACCTTGAAGTCTTAAGGGTTCTTCTACACCACCCTGAACAATGCCCACGCCATCTACACCTAGATGGCTTCAACAGTCCATTGTTTGTTTTTCTTTACATTAATTGCTATAATCTTAGTTCTGCTGACTTGGTATTTGCTTCCCCCTCCATTTTATCTAAACCACACCAGAAACACACAGAGCCAAACACTCCCACATACCCGACGCGACTTGACTCACCTACTGAACCCTGACCATGCACACCCTCGTGATTACAGTACAAACTTATGGTGGCAGTTAATGAATAAGACAGCCCATGAAGGAAATACTACTGACTGTTATGTATGTGCACACATGCCCTACTCAACACACAACTCAGGTTTACGGCCCTTACCAATTGATCCTGACCATCAAGCTTACCTTTATAGTCTTAGTACACATCCAGGTGCTGACTCTTGGGCAACCAGATCCTATACAAAACCTATATCTATCCAAATGTTAGATAAAACCACAGACCTATACCGAAGGCTCGCCATGAGTTCTTTAGCAGGTAACTTTTCTTCATCTTGTGCATGATTTGGTCCCACTACCACAGACTACGATAAAATTACCAAAATTAATGAACCTCGCCCATCTAAAACCCAGTAGCCTAGGAACTTGTATATTCAATAATGGAACAAAAAATATGGGCTACCTCCCATGGAATTTATGCAAAACAGTGTATACATTTTGCGACGTTCAGAAAACTAACACCACTGACAGCCTCTCGTACATAGAGTGCCGCATCTGTAAACATAGACATGAACACCCGAGCCTCCAACTAAATCTTTGGAACCGTGTAGGAAAATCTTCTTATGACCCATGCGTTGAAGCCGATAAATTACCTGACTGTTCAGTACTGTTATTTAAACGTTCTTTCAATCTCACTAAACAATCTAATGGTCGATGTCCCACTGCACAATGTAGTTTATATGTTCCAGGTGACAAAGGTTCCAGAGTTTTGACTGATTGGTATTTTCTCTGCGGTCACAAGGTCCACACTGCGTTAACACCAAATTGGAAAGGTCTTTGCGCTCTAGTTCAATTTGTAGTGAGAGAGCCGAGAGATAGATTTAGCTCAGGGGCACTCTCTTACATTTTATAATATCTGGACTAGTTCAAGTACATGATATTATACTTCATTTAAACGGATTCTTTCATTTTTCTGGACTAAGTGATATTGTGCTTAGAAGTACTGTGTGGAGATGGTCTAATCAGTGACGTGAGACGTTAATTTTCTTTGACCCATCAAAATGAATGTGGTCATTTATTAACAGAATCAAAGTTTAACATCAAAACATTGTACACTTGATTATTCTGATTGAATGCAATAACACAGCTTAATTAACGAGCTTTACAATGAGAAATCATACGGCCATGATTTCTCACTTGCAACTGAAAACAACAGACATATCCTTAGGTCTTAAATTAATGTCTGCAGGCTTAGCTTATCTTTTACTGGCAAGATAGAAGAGTTTTAAAGATGGGAAATGAAGGAGTTTAAATAGAGGAAAAAGATGGATGAGGGAAAATGTGTTGACGAAGAACGGCACCCTCCATCCGAACCCAGCTCAGCCTCGGTGCACTCGGTAGTGAAGCGACTCGTTACCTTTGCAGAAGATTGGTCAGCTCCGGTACGGAGTTCCATTTCAACGCTACCTTTCAGCGTCTCCTTAGGATGGCTGAGAATCGTCCGAAGTGGTGACGGTACTCCGTTCAACAACACGCTCACCTCACGGGTGGACTCACATGAGCTGTGAGTCCATCAGAGGTTCCACTCAGATGTGGAAGATTCCATAATCCCAACTAGACTCGGAAGAACTCCCAACTAACTCCAGCACTTCAGAACTTTTGTTCTGCTGTTCGGAACTTCTGTTTTCCTGTGCTCCCAGAACTTCTGTTCTCCTGTGCTCCCAGAACTCTGGTTCAAGTGTAGAACTGACTGGAACTAGGAAGTGTCGACTTTTAAAGAGTTCTGTTTCCGGTCCCATTTGGGAAGTCCTGATTGGTTGAAAGAACCAACAGGGGTGTGTCCAAAAAAGTTCAATCTGGTCCTCTGGACATTCAAAAAAAAAAAAAAAAAAATCTAGAAACGTTTCGTCTCTCATCCAAGAGACTTCTTCAGTCTGAGGTGCTGTATTCAGCTCAGTCTCTTAAATAGCACCTTTTCAGAGTGGATCAACCAGTTTGCTGCTGACAACCAAAACCAGCTGATCACATGCTCAAGAAGGACCATCAGCCTAACAATGGGTCATTAGCACACTGATGGATGTTTACTACTCACAGAGGGCTGAGTGATACTAGCAATCACAGCATTGTAAGAGGGGGACAGTTAAACCCGGAGGCCTCCACCCCTGTTTAATGATGTATGATTTCTTTTCACAAAGATGGCCTCCTTCACTCCTCTCTCAAACCATCGTTCCTCTATGTCCAGGATGTGAACATCTTCATCCTTGAAAGAGTGACCGCTGGCCTGGAGATGAGTGTAGACCGCAGAATCCTGGCCTGATGATGTTGATCTTCTGTGCTGGGCCATCCTTTTGGCCAGTGGCTGTTTTGTTTCCCCGATGTAAGACTGATCACAGCCCTCCTGACACTGAACAGCATACACAACATTACTCTGTTTGTGCCGGGGGACTGGATCTTTGGGATGAACCAGTCTTTGCCGTAATGTATTTTGGGGTTTAAAAGCCACTGGGATGTCATGTTTAGAAAATAAACGTCTCAGTTTCTCTGATATCCCCTCAACATACGGAATGACCACTGGTCTGGGTCTGGGTTCCTCCTTTTCACCTGATGGCTGACTGGAGTCCTGTTTGGGTTTCTTCTCTGCTTTCAGGAAGGCCCAGTTAGGATATCCACATTGCTCTAGAGCCTGTCTTGTGTAGGATTTCTCCTTCTGCCTGGCTCCCGAGCTAGTGGGGACGCTGTCTGCTCTGTGATACAGAGTCCTGATGACTCCTAACTTGTGCTCCAAAGGGTGATGGGAGTCAAACTGCAAATACTGGTCTGTGTGGGTGGGTTTGCGGTACACCTCGGTTTGCAAATGTCCTCTATCCGAGACTGAGACCTCACAGTCCAAGAAAGCCAACTTGCCGTTTTTTACATCTTCTCGTGTGAACTTGATGTATTTATCCACAGAGTTGATGTGGTCAGTAAAATGTTGGACTTCCTGAGATTTAATTTTAACCCAGGTGTCGTCAACATACCTGAACCAATGACTTGGTGGTGTCCCTGAAAAGGACGTCAAGGCTCTCTTTTCTACCTCCTCCATGTACAGGTTGGCAACAATAGGAGAAACTGGAGACCCCATAGCACACCCATGTTTCTGCCTATAATATTGCTCCCCATATGTGAAGTAGGTTGACTGCAGGCACAGTTTCAAGAGTTGACACAGTTGTTCTGTGGAAAGCGTGGTCCTACTGCTCAGAGTGGTGTCTGATTTTAATTTTAAACTGACCACCTCTACTGCATCATCAACAGGAATGCACGTAAAGAGTGATGTGACATCAAAAGAGACCGTTGTTTCATCAGTCTCCATGATGACATCCCTCACCTTATCCACAAAGTCCATGGTGTTCTGTATGTGGTGTTCTGAGCTGCCAACTAAAGGGATGAGTACAGACGCCAGATATTTGGAAACATTGTAAGTGACAGAGTTAATCATGCTAACAATAGGTCTTAAAGGTACACCTTGTTTGTGGATTTTAGGTAAACCATACAGACTAGGTGTGGCCTCCCCTGGGTACAGTCTGTGGTACAGAAAACGATCAATAGCCTTGTCCTGCTCCAAATTTTTCAGGCAATCTATTAACTTCTTCTTGTAACCACTTCCTGGATCTCTTTTCAGAGGTTCATAAGTGGTTAAGTCACTAAAAAGTGTCATAACTTTCTCATGATAGTCTTTCTGGTTCAAAATCACTGTGCACCTTCCTTTGTCTGTTGGGAGAATGATGATGTTTTTGTCCTTGCTAAGAGTGGTGAGTGCGTCCCTCTCCTCTCTACTGATGTTGGAAGGTGGTGGTGGAGGGGGTGGAGGCCTCCGGGTTCAACTGTCCCCCTCTTACAATGCTGTGATTGCTTGTATCACTCAGCCCTCTGTGAGTAGTAAACAGCCATCAGTGTGCTAATGACCCATTGTTAGGCTGATGGTCCTTCTTGAGCATGTGATCAGCTGGTTTTGGTTGTCAGCAGCAAACTGGTTGATCCACTCTGAATAGGTGCTATTTAAGAGACTGAGCTGAATACAGCACCTCAGACTGAAGAAGTCTCTTGGATGAGAGACGAAACGTTTCTAGATTTTTTTGCTTTGTTTTGTTTTTTTGTTTTTTTTTGAATGTCCAGAGGACCAGATTGAACTTTTTTGGATTTTTCTACCTGGATTATTGAGCATGCATCAGGACAACAGGGGTGTGGTTTTAGTGATGTAAGAGGGTTACTACGAGTCAGAAAAACAGTGAGATGTTTAGGAACAGACAGAGAAATGTTTAGGAGCAGACAGAGAAATGTTTTGGAGAAATGACAGACTACAGGTGCCAGCTTCTCTGTTTCTGTCTGAGAGGTTTAAAAACATGACAGTTCGTTCCAATAAACTTGTTTGCGACTGTCTCCGACTTTTGACCGACATCACTCCTTCTCATTTCAGAGAGAAGATCAAAATGCATAATTACTTTGTAACATAGACATTTAAAATGATTTCTACTTTGAATGAGGATTAAAAAATCATTAATACTGTTTCACAGTTGATTTAAAATGAGTAGTTCACTTCAACATTTAAAATGGTTTGAACTAAGCACACTTTTGATTATCAAGACATTTGTAAAAATAGTAATGACAATATAAAAAGAGAGTGTTCTTTCAACTGATTAGTTCAGGATACAAATTAGAAAGTCTCTGGATGAGCTAATTTGTATTTCTGGATTCAAATCAATGAAATAACAGTTTCTGTCCCATGAAGGTCTTCAGGGTCAGGTTTTGACCGGAGGCTTAGTTCACTACAAATTATCCAGTCCCATGTTCGTATTAAGAAAACCACCACAATCACGTGATAAGAGACCCGTCGTTCACCTATGCCCAAAGTCACTAGATGGGGAGGGCTGACCACTAGCACTGGAGTACCATGGGAATACAGAATTTGGAACGGTGGTGAAAAATTCTTTCAACAAGTATTCCCTATGGTTGGATTAGGTGAAGTCTGCGACCATGTAGAGATCAATAGATATGCACTTCTCCGCCTGATTAATGCCACACAAATGCTAGGAAATGGAACTCAAAATGAATTAAACGCAATTAGGAACATGGTTCTCCAGAATAGAGTTGTCCTTGATCTTTTAACGGCCTCGCAAGGGGGCGTTTGTAAGATAATTGGTCAAGCATGCTGTACATTTATCCCTGATGAAACACACGATGGAG
>NC_056513.1:41220531-41223953 GCF_014905685.2 Nematolebias whitei
AAGTGAAATGTTACATGCTCTACAAGAAGTTAGCTCTTAAAAACTACCCATTAGACTTCGAACAAGTTTTCATTCTTTCCCCTGCTCATCTGTAGGTGCAACTGTAGAAAATAGTAATAATTTTAAAGTTTAAAAACTCTTAATAAAAGGAGAACCGGAGACATCTCTCTTTAGCTCAAATCGGAGCGCAAGGTTTATTCTTTCTGCAGAAAGGAGTTGCTCTCTGAACAAAATCAGAATAAGCACTGAAGACAAAAGAGGCAGTACACACTTTTATACATGTTTCGTGCGTCACAACATAAGGGAGTACAAAGTTTCTCACACTTATATCAGACACAGGCTGTTGTCCTCAGCACGAGGTGTTCTTTTTCTTGTGGAGCTGGTAATTTTAATTTGATTTGTAACAGTCTTCTGTCCTTGTGGCTAGAACATTCTGATAAAGGGAGAACATGTTGATACGAGGAGCGTCCTCAGCTCGCCAACAGTCAGATAACGTCTTCGTGTGTGTCCTCGTCTCTTTGCAGGTGTTTTGCAAGGACGTTGCTGAGCAGGAGACTTTGAGAAGAGTTTACAAGAGTTCACATCTACGAGAGTTTACCAGAGTTCACATCTACACATCAACTTTAAAACTGCAGGATGGATATGGATTAAACAACATTTAAACAATATTGTGTCAGTTTATTATTTTTTTCACAATTTCCCCCCTTTTGTTCCAAAAGGAACAACAAAATAAGAAAACAAAAGAGTAAACAAGGTTATATATAACAGTATAGACTTTGAATGGGATAAACATCAAGTCCAATGTATCACGGCACTTGTGGTTTGGCACAGGACTATCATAAACTTCAAATGGAAATTGCAAGAGCTGTTTTTGTGGGTTACAGACCCTGATTAAGAGCTATATGCATACAGGTAAGAAACTTCAAGTTTTATTCAAAACATTAAAACATAAAAAGAACTCAAAGGAGGGCATACTGTTTTAATCAAAAAGTATAAACATAAAGTATAAAAACAAGAAAACATAAAATTTTATTTAAAAGCATAAAAACAAAATATGAAAGCGTAAGGAATATCTTTAGTTCAGGAAATCTTGTCCAGTGTACTCATGGTCTTCTGGCATAAGCATAAGAACACAACTTTGGACGATTAAAACTACCAAATCTAGGAATTCTAGTCTAGATGGGATGGGTGAGGTTTCAGTCAGGATAGAATGTCCCCCTCTGTCAAAGTCAATTACAAAGATGTCATCGGTGCAGGATGTGTCAATCTCAAGAGTGGATTGATTTTCTCTAACTGTAAAACGAATTTTCATTTTATTTTAAAACAAAAGTGGTGGAAGTCCTAGGCAACAGTTCAGTGGATGGGCTGGGCTTTTCAATGTCAGTGTCAGAGGTGGATGTCGTAACTACTCCTGTAAAGGCCTTGTTTACCATGCTCTTGATGCATGGGACAACACAGGAGAAAAATAAACAAAACAGAACTAAAAAGACGATGAGAGGGGCGCAAATTCTCAACAGAAGCTGCCACCATGAACCAGAGGTAAGCCACGCCCAGAAATCAAAGGGCTGTGCACCTTTAGCACCGCTTTCTACGTAGTCTTTTAAGTGGGACAAATCTTCTAGTGCGTCATGGATGGCACCTCCATCGTGTGTTTCATCAGGGATAAATGTACAGCATGCTTGACCAATTATCTTACAAACGCCCCCTTGCGAGGCCGTTAAAAGATCAAGGACAACTCTATTCTGGAGAACCATGTTCCTAATTGCGTTTAATTCATTTTGAGTTCCATTTCCTAGCATTTGTGTGGCATTAATCAGGCGGAGAAGTGCATATCTATTGATCTCTACATGGTCGCAGACTTCACCTAATCCAACCATAGGGAATACTTGTTGAAAGAATTTTTCACCACCGTTCCAAATTCTGTATTCCCATGGTACTCCAGTGCTAGTGGTCAGCCCTCCCCATCTAGTGACTTTGGGCATAGGTGAACGACGGGTCTCTTATCACGTGATTGTGGTGGTTTTCTTAATACGAACATGGGACTGGATAATTTGTAGTGAACTAAGCCTCCGGTCAAAACCTGACCCTGAAGACCTTCATGGGACAGAAACTGTTATTTCATTGATTTGAATCCAGAAATACAAATTAGCTCATCCAGAGACTTTCTAATTTGTATCCTGAACTAATCAGTTGAAAGAACACTCTCTTTTTATATTGTCATTACTATTTTTACAAATGTCTTGATAATCAAAAGTGTGCTTAGTTCAAACCATTTTAAATGTTGAAGTGAACTACTCATTTTAAATCAACTGTGAAACAGTATTAATGATTTTTTAATCCTCATTCAAAGTAGAAATCATTTTAAATGTCTATGTTACAAAGTAATTATGCATTTTGATCTTCTCTCTGAAATGAGAAGGAGTGATGTCGGTCAAAAGTCGGAGACAGTCGCAAACAAGTTTATTGGAACGAACTGTCATGTTTTTAAACCTCTCAGACAGAAACAGAGAAGCTGGCACCTGTAGTCTGTCATTTCTCCAAAACATTTCTCTGTCTGCTCCTAAACATTTCTCTGTCTGTTCCTAAACATCTCACTGTTTTTCTGACTCGTAGTAACCCTCTTACATCACTAAAACCACACCCCTGTTGTCCTGATGCATGCTCAATAATCCAGGTAGAAAAATCCAAAAAAGTTCAATCTGGTCCTCTGGACATTCAAAAAAAAACAAAAAAACAAAACAAAGCAAAAAAATCTAGAAACGTTTCGTCTCTCATCCAAGAGACTTCTTCAGTCTGAGGTGCTGTATTCAGCTCAGTCTCTTAAATAGCACCTATTCAGAGTGGATCAACCAGTTTGCTGCTGACAACCAAAACCAGCTGATCACATGCTCAAGAAGGACCATCAGCCTAACAATGGGTCATTAGCACACTGATGGCTGTTTACTACTCACAGAGGGCTGAGTGATACAAGCAATCACAGCATTGTAAGAGGGGGACAGTTGAACCCGGAGGCCTCCACCCCCTCCACCACCACCTTCCAACATCAGTAGAGAGGAGAGGGACGCACTCACCACTCTTAGCAAGGACAAAAACATCATCATTCTCCCAACAGACAAAGGAAGGTGCACAGTGATTTTGAACCAGAAAGACTATCATGAGAAAGTTATGACACTTTTTAGTGACTTAACCACTTATGAACCTCTGAAAAGAGATCCAGGAAGTGGTTACAAGAAGAAGTTAATAGATTGCCTGAAAAATTTGGAGCAGGACAAGGCTATTGATCGTTTTCTGTACCACAGACTGTACCCAGGGGAGGCCACACCTAGTCTGTATGGTTTACCTAAAATCCACAAACAAGGTGTACCTTTAAGACCTATTGTTAGCATGATTAACTCTGTCACTTACAATGTTTCCAAATATCT
>NC_056513.1:41224053-41224331 GCF_014905685.2 Nematolebias whitei
GTTGGCAGCTCAGAACACCACATACAGAACACCATGGACTTTGTGGATAAGGTGAGGGATGTCATCATGGAGACTGATGAAACAACGGTCTCTTTTGATGTCACATCACTCTTTACGTGCATTCCTGTTGATGATGCAGTAGAGGTGGTCAGTTTAAAATTAAAATCAGACACCACTCTGAGCAGTAGGACCACGCTTTCCACAGAACAACTGTGTCAACTCTTGAAACTGTGCCTGCAGTCAACCTACTTCACATATGGGGAGCAATATTATAGGCA
>NC_056513.1:41224431-41231101 GCF_014905685.2 Nematolebias whitei
TGGATGTATGAAGAATATATGGATGGATGGAGGGATGGATGGATGAAGAATATATGGATGGATGGATATATGGATGTATGAAGAATATATGGATGGATGGAGGGATGGATGGATGAAGAATATATGGATGGATGGATATATGGATGGATGAAGAATATATGGATGGATGGAGGGATGGATGGATATATGGATGGATGGAGGGATGGATGGATATATGGATGGATGGAGGGATGGATGGATGATCACTCTCCTTACCTAACAGTTTTTAGAACAGGATGTTTGCCTGCCAGCAGAAAACAGATTATATGAAACTGATCCAACAAACAGTAAATGTGTATTTGCTGCTGTAGTGAAACTAGTTGAATGATGTCATCATGTCCCGTGCTGTTCCAGAGTCACAGCCTGGCTGTAAAGAACAACTTTCATCTGCAGGTGGCAGCAGAAATGCACACACACACGCAGCAACGAGGAACTCATTAACCCGTTGTTTCTGTGTATTTCCAGATTGGGCGTTCAACGGAGACTCCCATCGACTTCGTGGTGACGGACACGGTGCCCAGTGGGCAGGGCACCGCTGACAGTCAGCTCGCTCAGAGCACCATCTCTCGCTTCGCCTGCCGCATCATCTGCCAAAGAAACCCTCCTTACTCTGCACACATCTACGCTGCAGGGTTCGACTCCTCCAAGAACATCTTCCTGGGGGTGAGCTGCTCCGTCCTGTGATAAGTGCAGCCGGCAGTAATTCATGACCTGACTTGTTCCGTGCGGGGACGCTTAGATTAAACCACTGATTTTGGTGCAGGAAAAAGCCGCCAAGTGGAAGATGCGGGACGGTCAGATGGACGGACTGACCACAAACGGTGTTCTGGTCATGCATCCTCGACAGGGCTTCAGTCAGGACTCCAAACCTGGTTTGTGGAGGGAGATCTCAGTCTGTGGCAATGTCTTCACTCTGAGGGAAACCAGATCATCTCAGCAGAGGGGCAACGTGGTGGGTGACCTCTGTCTACACACTAAAACACAGTTGTGTGAACTGATCCCCTTCAGAGAAATGAAATGCATTTTATCCCCCACTATTTTTAAATGCATCGCATCATGGACATGGAAAATTATAAATCGATTTTCAAATATGAGAAATCATTTTTGTTGACTTTAATCTATTCTGCCTGTTTACGAGAGTCAGCAGAGTAGGTGCTGCCCGGTGCAGTTTGTCCCAGAACAGTTGCCGTAGCTTCTTGCAATAGAAACCTGTTGCTGCTAAACCCTGAAGAATATGTGTTTGTAAATAATAGTTGAAGTTATAACATGTCTGTCTTTAGTAATGACTTTAAACTGTGGTTTGTTTATAAATCTCCATCATGCTTTCCCTTTCTGTGCTGATTTCAATGCTAAGCTAGCATCTATGCTATTCGTCGTCCTGTTGATAATAGTTCTTAACATATGTTATTAAGCACTTTTATTAGGCCTGAAAATAAATAAAGCAGTGTTTGTTAATGCAAATTAAGGCAGAATCGTTTAGGTTTCCAGACGATCAAAAGGCAACAATAATGGTTTTATCTCCCTGCAGCCCTCTAGTTCCAGCATGAGGTGCCTAAAGGTTGCTAACTTTAGCGGTTCCTGCCTTTTCTATACCTTTTTATAAGCTTGTTAAAGGCAGAACATATTATGGTATAGTCTCCGTCCATAACCTTTCTCTTGTCCAGACTGTAACTTCTGATCTGCTCAAGATCTTTTAACGCCAGTCATAACATATGCATCATCATTAGACGGAGTGTTAAATGGTAAATGGACATGTAGCACCTTTCTCTCTTATCAAGACACTCAAAGCTCTGTAACAGTCTGCGCCTCATGTATCCATTCATACAGCGCTCTACTAGATCTGTACAAAGAACAATCAGAGCTTTATCACATCCATACACTGATGGGACACACATCAGAGGCAGTGAGGGTTCAGTGTCTTGCCCAGGGGCACTTCATCATGTGACTGCTGGTGGAATTGAATCACCAGCTCTCCCATTGGAGGACGACTGCTCTGACCACTCAGACACAGCCGCCCCTACGCTTCTTGTTGTGTACACTTTTCATCACCGTCTCCAAGTTCCAGGTCACAAATCAAGCTCGACGTTAAAACGAGGCCTGTCCGGGCCATGGCTGTTGGTGGTTGTGTAATGTTTGTTGACGGGCGTGTAATCCTCTGCATGCCGTCTTCTTGTTTACTGATTGCTCTGAGCAGTGGCGGAGCAAAGTCTTGTCCAGCTGAACTGATGTGCAACAAAAATCGATCAGGATTTATATATCAAGATGATCTTGAGGTAGAACTGTACTGATCCTGCAGGATCTTGAACAGGTATGAAGAAAACACTTTAGCTCTCCCTAAATCATTGGAGGAAAACGGGCTCTAACAATAGTTTTTTGTTTTTATTTGAAGTTGTAGAAATGTTTGTTACCTTTTCAGAAGCTGATTATCATAAGTTTTGACCTAGAGCAGCATCAGCTGTCTGAATAATCACCTAACATTCTGATAAGACGGAGCTACGGATCTGATGGGGTGACCTCTCGTTGTTCTGCAGGTTGATTCTGAAACGAACGAGCTGGTGGATGGCTCCCTCATCGACCTGTGCGGCGCCACCTTGCTGTGGCGCACCGCTGAGGGCCTCGCACAAACGCCCACAGTCAAGCACCTGGAGGCGCTGAGGCAAGAGCTAAACGCTGGGCGGCCGCAGTGCCCCGTGGGCTTCAACACGCTGGCCTTCCCCAGTCTGCGACGCAAAGACGTACTGGACGAAAAGCAGCCCTGGGCCTACCTGCGCTGCGGTCACGTGCACGGCTACCACAGCTGGGGAGGGCGGCGCAACCCGGAGGTGAACGCAGAGTGCCAGGAGAGGGAGTGCCCCATGTGCCGGACGAAGGGGCCCTACGTTCCGCTGTGGTTGGGCTGCGAACCAGGCTTTTATGTAGACGCCGAGGCCCCCACCCACGCCTTCGTCCCCTGCGGCCACGTCTGCTCAGAGAAGACGACGGCGTATTGGAGCCAGATCCCGCTGCCACATGGGACTCACGCCTTCCACGCCGCCTGCCCGTTCTGCATCCAGCTTCTGAGCGGGGAGACGAGCTGCATCAGGCTCATCTTCCAAAGCCCGCTGGACTAGAAGCCACTGACTCTTTATTTGAAGCATTAACCAACCGAGTGGGGGTTGGGTATTTTTATTAAATTAAAACGGCTTTTATCAGGTTGTTTTCTGCCTCTTCATGAATATTTTATGTCTCCAGCGGCGGCGTCCTCAGGAGGTGAGCTTCCTGTCTGGACACAGCTGCAAAAAATCTCTGGGAAAACTGTGATGATGTTAAAGTTATTTGAAACCCTTATTTATTATTTCACTTGTCCAGTGCTGGTTGTCAAGCTGCACAGAGTTTACCAGCATATCTCCAGTGTGACCTTCAAGCTAATCCGTAACACTAAGACGGGATCGTTTTTCCCTTCACTTATTGTTCAGAGGCCAAATGCTGCTCTACATTGTCGTTTTGAAAGAACTAAACACTGGATTAAAAAAAAACATCAATTGAAAAGGAAAAACAAAAACTCTGGGATATTTTGTTTTGAAATTTTAAATTCAAGTAGTCTTTTTATTCTAATTGCCTTATGACTTTTACCGTATTTTCCGGCATATGTAAGTTGCAGGGGTTTTTTTGGCATAAATTAGCATGCCTGCAACTTATACAGCGAAACGATGTATTTATGTTTTCCCCATATTTAAAACCCAATTTTTGTCTGAGATCTGACAATTTCATTCATTCTGACATGTAAAATATTAAACCCTACCATTTTCAGCCACTAGAGGACCCTCGACTGATATGGCAAGCCAATTATCTCATTAATAGGTAAAAGTGGCTATTAATGAGACACTTTGCTTGCCATATAAAACTGCCTTGTCTCACTCCAGAACTCCTGGAGCAAACATCAAGTCAGCTTCATTTCACCGCCCAGGAGAAATGATTTGACCATTAAAGTGCATTTACTGGGGAAAAGCTCAACTGAGACACAACTTTACTATAATGACGAGCAAACAATTGTTTTTAAGTGTTGATCTTGTTAAAGTCCTCCCGTGCACGCTCCCGCGGCCGCCATTTGGCAGCCAATCGATTTTTGGCACAACACCGGCCCACATGTTGTCGGCGGCGACACATAATAATGTGACTTATACGGCGGTGCGACGTGTACGGCGGAAAATATGGTAATAAATCTTTGTATTTTTGTAAACTAGGAGATAATACATATAAATAGAAAACTGAAATTTGTAAAACGGGTCGGAAAATTTTATTTTTGTTTTTCTACAAAAGCTATGCTCTCCACACCAACAGCAATACTCAGATATATGCACACAAATCAAGTACAGGTACTAATCTATTCAGTACCTGAAGTTCTGGATCTGAACCCGGTGCTTCCCTCCTCTGCTGCCATGCAAACATCTTGTTCGGCTTTTCTTCAGGGAAATAATTGAAACACCTTCTATTCTTTTAATTATTTTTCTGTTAAAGTTTTAAGCACACCTGTTTACCTGCGCTCAAGTCGTGATCACAAAGATTTTCATTTATCTGATTAGTTTGTTAAACCACACCGACTCCTGTCGCAGCACTTTGCCTCCTTTTTCTTATTCATAGTGTGTTTTGTACAATTAAAAACATTAAAAACACCTAAAACGTGTCACTGTCAGCTTACTTGGATGTATCAGCCTTACTTTGGTTAGTAATATTTTTTTACCCTCTTATTTTTCATTTCCTAACTTGATTAAAAGTCAAGTCATTTAACCCCATTTGCTAAAGTAGTACTTTTATATTATTATTATTATTATTATTATTTACATGCTTGTATGTGAAATTTGTGCCTTTGTCTGAGTTTAGATATTCAGCACACTGAAAACATGATTTTTGTGTTCTAGCTAATTTACTGGGAATAGATTACTAGGAGATTCCCTCGCAGACTTTAATAAATCATATTTCTACATTGAACAGCAGAGGTATTTGATTCTTTTATTGTGGCAACAATAAAAGAATGTTCTGTCAACAGCCAACCCTGGGCCAATTCAATCCAGTTTATTTATGTAGCGCCAAATCACAACAAAGTTGTCTCAGGGACTTTACAGGAACATTCACATAAAAGCCAATTAGTAAAGTTCTCTATCTAAGGAATCCAGCAGACAAGTTGAATCTTGGCTTCGTTGCAGTCTCCCATTCTGAGCAAGCACAGTGGCAACAGTGGAAAGGAACAACTCTCTTTTAAAAGGAAGAAACCTCCAGCAGAACCAGACTCAGGACAAGCGGCCATCTGCTTTGACCGGCTGGTTGAGAGGACAGGAAGGAGAGACAGACGAACACAGAATGGTAGGTCCAGGTATAGGTCCAGGTGTATCTGAAAGACAAAATCACACGTTAAGGATAGAAAAAATAATTACAAATACAAAACAGGTTGAGCAGAGTAAGTAAAGACAGTAGTAGAGTGAAAATTGTGGTCAGTTTGTCCTCCAGCAGTCTAAGCCTATAGCAGCATAACTAAGGGACAGCTCAGGAAACCCAAGCTGACCCTAACTATAGGATTTAGCAAAAAGGAAAGATTAAGCCTAGTCTTAAAACTGGATAATGTGTCAGCCTCACGGACAGAAACTGGAAGTTGGTTCCACAAGAGAGGAGCCTGATAACTGAAAGATCTTCCTCCCATTCTGTTTTTGGAACTCTAGGAACCACAAGTAAACCTGCAGCCTGAGAGCGAAGTGCTCTGTTAGGAAAATATGGAACAATGAGATCTGTAATATAAGATGGAACTAGGTTGTTGAGAGCTTTGTAGGTTAGAAGTAAGATTTTGAATTCAATCAGTACAGACATTAAGATCAGGATTACTCCAGCTGATGCTCTGGGGATTATTTAGCTCCACATTCGTAGTGTTCTTTCTACAGCTGATATGTTTTGTTGTTGGGCTAATCCAACCAGTGCCAACATAGATGTCTTGTCTCAAACCTGGCTCAGCAGTTCAGTTCCTGATCAAGTCATCTCCTTTGATGGGAACAATGTTTATCGAGCTGACCGCCACAGGACAGAGTGAGCCATTTCTGTCAAAAGCAACAACCTTTAACGTTAACTGGAAGCTACAAAATAATATGTTGTCACTGAGAAGAAGTTTTCACTGCTTGTTTCATGATCTCACCACGGTGCCTGACGTTCAGTCCGTTAGACGTGAACCCAACCAAAGTGCAACTGTTGATTTGTGTCTTGCTAAAGGCTGGCATTGCAAATTAGCTTGGACTTCAAATGTTTTAGTATACAGTATTTGTTTTAGTATACAGTAGTTGTTACTCTACTCTGTAAATAAACCATAAATAAAATGAAACGAGTTCTTCTGAACAGTATTTGTTACAACATGGGTTTGTTCACAGTTCCAGTCCTTGGGAGTTCTCCATCGTTAGAAATGAAAGCTGATGGCTCCTCTCATTTCATTAAAGATTTCCAAAAGATGAATTCTGTGACAATCACTGGTTCATTTCCAGTTCCTCACATTGAAGATTGTGTGGATGCAATTGACAATGCCCAGTTTGTGAGTTAGATCTTCTGAAATGTTACTGGAAGATAAAGATCATGCTCAATAATCCAGGTATACAATCCAACATTTTTCAGTCAGGTC
>NC_056513.1:41231111-41233650 GCF_014905685.2 Nematolebias whitei
ATGCTCAATAATCCAGGTATACAATCCAACATTTTTCAGTCAGGTCAACCAGTTTGACAAGACTACCTGTATATAAGTATAGTCTATTTATCACCATTTACTATTAACTGCTTAGCGTATTCTTAGCATATTTCTTAGTTAATATCTTAGCTCTTATTATTGTTTTTCTTTTACAATTTATACTTTTGTTGGATGTAACTGGGACCCTGTGTACACAGTTTCGTTCCACCACATGTACCACATGCGATGTGAATGACAATAAAGAACCTTGACTATATACTTTTCATTTTATATGATTTCATATGAATGGTTATGTTGTGTGCACCTCATTTAGGGTTTATGTTTAAATCAGGCCTCTCTTGTAAATGAGTCCTTGTAGCGATAGACTCAACGAGACCAACTTGTAAAAATAAAGAATGAACAGGATTAAATCCACTCGATGAGGACAGCGCCCTCTGCCGGTCGGTCCTGGTATCACTCCGGCAGTGAGCGCTCTGACCAGCAGGGGGCAGCAGCGAGTTTCATGAACAGAAACTGAACAGAGCGCCCGGCTCTTCCTCGTCACTACGCTATGGCTACTGTACTACCGGGGCAGCTTCTTCTGTGTGTCAACTTGTTGTCCTCACTCTTCCTTTAGTGTTCCTGTGATGTGGACGAGGAAAAACACCGGCTGCTGCGCATCATACCACAGGTAGGAAAGCGGCGGGAGCTCCGTTTGTTTGTTTGTTTCGCTGTTCTGCGCTCAGCTCCTTTTACGTGTAAGCGCTGCTGACAACATTAGCTTTAGCATTAGCACGGGCCACAGTAACTCTACGTAATGTCAGCCCCCTGAGAAAGAAAGCGGCAGCAGTTTTGTGCGTCTTGTGTTTAGTTCGGACTTCGCTGTCAGGTCTGTGGTGCTGGGTTTAACATGTACGGACAAGAAACAGCGCGGAGTCGAGCTAAAGCTAAAGTAGCTAGTTCCGTCACAGATGATGTGACAGCTCAGCAGCCTGGAAACATTTAACTCCAAACATGTTGTCTCATGACTAATACCTCCTGAGTGCACTGGCGCGAAGATCACTGCAATGTTCAACAGCAAAATTCATTCTGTTAATTGTGGATTTAATTTTAATATCGGACTGTTCTGTCAGTCTGTAAGTTAATTAGTCAAGTTACACTTGTTTCTTCTCGTCAGGGTTTTACAGCTCGTTTGTGCTGTTTGACCTGGAAAGACTGTGTAGGTCAATATTAGAATAGCTTGAGGCAAACGTAAAAGGAGACTTCAGATTAAAACTTGAACTCTACCTTCACCTCCATCATCTACCTTTTATATGTGGTCTGGTTGTGGAGGCAACAGGTCCAGGAGAGAAACCCAGACAACCTTCTCCTCAGCGACACGTCCAGCTTTTCATGGGGGTCCCAAGACGGTCTGAGGCCAGAGAGGATCCATTAATCCAGTGAGTTCTAGGTCTACTCCGTGTTCTTGACAGAGGGACGTGCATGGAAAACCCCAAAGGAAGGTGTCCCAAGAGCCATTCTAGTAAGATGCTTGAACCAGGAGAAGGTTCTGGCAAACCGTTCAGCGACTTGGAAAAGGAAAGTGGACCCCAGTCCCAGGTTGTGCTGGGTTTGGGTGGGACTGCTGACCTGGACTGGGGACATTGTTGGGCAGTGGAAGGAGCACATTCTCCAGGAGGTGGGTTCCAGAGCACAAGCTGTGTGTAGAGGTGAGCCCAACACTCAAGCTCCAGCTCCTTACCCGTCAGAGACACCACGAGATGTGCAGTGACTGGGGATGGAACCTGGGACTTTCAGGTTCCAAGTCAGCAACCCCGCATCGACCCCCAATCCATGTCCCTAGAGCTGTTTTATACCACCAAGAATTGGCAGATCCAGGGATCCTCAAGGGCCTCCACAGGTAGCTTCATGTCTCTTCTTTGGGCTTAGCCTCGCTGAACCCCAGGAGCCAAATCTCAACTACCAGACACTCGTAGACCTTTTTCACGCTTCCGTGTTTTAAAGCGGATGTGGTGTTCAACAGCTTCCGGTGGCTATAGCGTTAGCGTTAGACTGTGACGAAAATGGCTGAGTCTCGGCGCGGTTGCTTTTGTTCAGTTCCTGGTTGTTCTTGTGGGGCAAGAAAACAACCATATCTGTCCTACCATACTTTCCCTATGGACCCAGATCAAAGGAGGCAGTGGATCCTAGCGATTAGAAGAGATGAGGGTCACGACTTCTGCAGAAAGTCAAGGAGCACTTTTGTATGCAGCCGGCATTTCAGTCAGGAGGATTTTGTCAGCGGATCCACCACCAGCTGCCTTAAAAGTGGAGCTCTTCCTTTTCCATTTACCTGGAATAATTTCACCGCACCAGCTGAGAGAGAGTCTGCTGTTGAGAGGGCACAGAAAGCTAGCCAGGCTGAAGCTGCTGCTGTGGACCATGATTATGTGGCACATCCACCCACAGGTAAATATCAAATTAAGATGGTACATTATATACAGGTCCTTCTCAAAAAATTAGCATATTGTGATAAAGGTCATTATTTTCCATAATGTAA
>NC_056513.1:41233750-41239184 GCF_014905685.2 Nematolebias whitei
AATTTGAACATCAAGCATCATAACATCTTATAACTAACACCTAGTACGTTTTCTTTCACAAATTGTAATGGCAAACACATATCAGTACGTTAAAATATCATTTAAAAGTTTATACCACGTCTGTTTCAAATACTCCATATAATTTAGCACACTAAACTAGGCTTTATTACGATGTTTGTACTTCATATGTTGTAGCTAACGGTTAGCTCGCTAAGTTATGTATTTTCTTACCTTGATAGCTGTGGATGCATTCTTCATGGAAGAACTTTGATCTTTTCTCAAGCGTATTTGTTTGTGATTTTGCTGCCGTGATTTCCTCCGCATCAGCGAAAGTTAAGGCTGACAAATTAAGTAAAGATGTTGAAAACACGGACATTTTTCCCGAGTGTAGTTGCGTAGACTCACGAAAGCAGGAAGTGACCCAGCACCAGGAGTTGCTACTTCTTGTTGTCGTGAAAAAGGTCTATTGGTGAGCTACCCCCCCACACACTCTGACCTGAGGCCTGGAGGTGCACCGGTTTCCCTTTTTGGGGCGAGGTCTCCTGATGCACTCGTTTTCATCAAGGCTTTTGAATCTCTTGGTCTGACCCCTCTCCTCAGGCCTGGTTGCCATGGGAGACCCGCACAGGGCCCGGGTCCCCAGAACATTCAATTAAAAATACTTTGTTAATCCCAGAGGTAAATTAAATGTTGTAATTCATCATCCTGGATCATTAAAGAGTTGTTCTAGATGCTGATGGCCGTGGGCAGGGAGGATCTCTTGTAGTGATCTGTCTTACAGCAGATCTGAAGAAGCCTCTGACTGAAGACACTTTGTTGTATGACACTCTGTTGTTGTATGACAGTCTGATGAAGAGGATGCTGAGGGTTGTCTATAATGTTCTCCATTTATTTCATTCAAAACAGAGTTCCCCCAGGATCATGGGGGTACAGAACCCCTCTACCACACCAGGTTGGTGATTCTGCAGAGGGTTCATGCAAAATTAACACAACAATCCCATGTTTCTGGATGTAACAACAAAAAATATAAATAGAACAATTATTTCTATTTTCCAACACAACTCACCACAAAGATGTGAAAACAGCCGAGCTCTGTTTGAATTAGTCTGACTTTACACTTTCAGATGGTTATTGTGACCTTTGTGTTTGTAGAAACAATACATATCTTTGATAATCCTCTTGTTGCGTGATGAGATTAACAGCTCTTACAGTTTGAACTGTCAGATTAAAATTTACTGTCAGCACAAAAAACGCATTCACACAACTTTCTCCATCGAGTGAAGTGTTTTAAACGTGCTGGAGGAGAAACGATGAGCCAGAGTGACGCCACCTTCAATCTAAGAAAGCTCATCACAGATTAGAGGTTCAGACTTTTGTACATGTTAGGACGTGCTTGTAATAATTGCCATCCAAAGGCAAAGCACGTTTTAGTATCGCTGAAGGCCCTCTTGGTGTCACGCCTCATGATGATTTGATTCTGCGTCAAACAAGAACTGATAAAACGACGGGCTGCAGCAGAAAACCGTATAAAAGAGAAGGAAGCTCTAAAACAAGAATATAATGTGAAGTTCTGATAATCCAGAGTGATTATCGGCTACTTGTTGAGCAGAGCAATCTGTTGTAACTGTTCAGTTCAAAGAATCCGAACAGCTGTAAGAGTCTGTACACGAGCTTGTAAGTTATGGTTTAAATCTTGAACAAAACTTAAGATGAAGAAAAACCTTTTTTAGAAGACGAGGAGAAAGAATGGCTCTTTTATGTATAAATTTCTCATTTTGGTTTTCATCATTTCTGGCTGCGTTCACTCATTTACATAAACAGGACTGAACAGATGTTGCAGATGTGGCACGCACAGTTCAGCTGTTTGAACTTTGAAGCAGTTCATAAAGACTGAAAGTGTAAATGAAGGCCGCAGCCTCAAGGGGAACGTGCAGGTGTTTGTTTAAAAATGTTTTTCAGCTGAGACCAAACGTAACACAAGCAATGAATCTGTCAAGTGGCAGTAAATACGAATGTTGTAGTTAGGACAAAGATACATCTGGTTAATTTTGCTACTTGTACATCTTTTAACTGTTAATCCAAATACAAATGTGTCACACAAAATGTATTATATATGTTTTAAAGGTTACATTTTTCCCCGCCGTGTTTAAGAACATTTAATACTTGGCCACTGAAGCAACTCGTTTTATTGCTAAACATGGAAGGTCGTTATAATGACGCTCATGAGGTTTAACCCACATGCAGCATCTTTTTGCTGTAAAACATCAGTGGAACAAATGGGGGTACAGTAGTCCCTCTCTACTTCGTGGTTTGTTTATTGCAGACTCGCTCTATCGCAGCTTTTCAAAATAAGATTGGACATGACACACAGTTGGCTGATGGATGGATGAGTCGCACGATCGGCATAGAATTTTTATTTAAAATAAATTATTTTACATTATTTAGCACCTCCTGCATCTTTGTGCAGCGCACACTGCAGGAGAAACATTCTGCTGCAGCTGATCAGCTGTTCTCTGTGCAGAGCAGAAAAGTGGGCGTGGCCAAGAGTGCTTGCAGGTGACTGAAAGCAGTGGGCCTGTGATCGGAGGATCGCCGGTCAACTCCCAGGACCAACATCAAAATGTGGGTGGAAAAGGTGAAGCACCCACACCTGCCTCCACCCTCATTTGCCCCACTCTGGGCCCATGAGCAAGGCGCTAACCCCTTATGGGGCACCTTATGCCACTTTTGCACGGCCCCTAATCAGCCCCAACTCTGCTCAGCCTTACTCAGCCTGGCTCAGCTCAGCCTGGATTTGCACCTGCACTTTAGGACCCATTCTGGAGGCGTGTCCAGAATCCAAGTCCTGCTAATGAGAGCAGTCTGCTCCTCAGATAAATAATATAAAATTATTTTTATATATGAATTTTTCTGTTCAGTGCCCTGAGACATCTTCTGTTGTGACTTGGTGCTGTATAAATAAACTGAACTGAATTTAATCTGATGAACCAGATTCTACAAAAACATTTATATTTAAATCTAAAAAAGTTAAATCTGGTCCTCTGGCTGAGTGATACTAGCAATAACAACCCTCGGTGAACAGTAAACAGCCATCAGTGTGCTAATGATCCATCGTTAGGCTGATGGTCCTTCTTGAGCATGTGATCAGCTGGTTTTGGTTGTCAGCAGCAAACTGGTTGATCCACTCTGAGAAGGTGCTATTTATAAGACTGAGCTGAATACAGCTCATCAGACTGAGGAAGTCTTTCGGATGAGAGACGAAACGTTTCTACATTTTTTTTTTTGTTTGTTTTGTTTTGCTTTTTTTTTTTTTGAATGTCCAGGGGACCAGATTTAACTTTTTTAGACATGACTAACATAATGACCTCAGGTTAGACTTTTTCTTCTCGTCTTCTGAAGTCTTATCCTTTTTTTTTATTTTATGACAAAGCTATTGTCAACTATGCTATTAGTGCTGAGCATATTTTTAGTTGATGTTTTTCTTAGTTCATATCTTAGATCTTATTACTGTTTTTCTTTTACATTTTATTGTTGGATGTAACTGGGACCCTGTGTGCACAATTTCGTTCCACCACATGTACCCCATGTGGTGGAAATGACAAATAAAGAAACTCTGACTCTCTGAACTGCATAAGGTACAGAACAAAAATTTTGAGCAGAATATTAATAAAGACGTTTCAGTTCTTATGTATTATTACTCTTAATAATGAAATAATAATGTAGAATTTTGCTGATCCAACTTTGGATTTTAAATCAATTTTTCTTCATCTGTTTTCAAACAGCTCTGTGTTCCTAGCTAGCCTCCTTGGAGGCAAGTCCCGATGCCATGGCCTCCCCAGTGCCTCGCTCTGCCAGTGGAGGCCGAGACGGGATCTACCGCAAGGAGCATGGTCCCTCCCCACCTCACTTGCGACACATTCGCTCCCTGCCTGACGTCTGCCCAAAAGAGCCAACCGGTAGGAAAACTATCACGTTCTAGTTGTATTAAAATCACAGACCTCTAGAGTGTAATGACAGAAGTAAGCTCAATATCAGCTAGAGCCCGACTGATAGGAAAATTTTGGCTATTGCTGATAACCAATATATTGGTTAAATATTTTAGAGCTTTCTCCACCTCCAATAGTCTCAGTAAATGGCTACTTTTAAACCTGTTTTAACACTTGACGTCTTGAAACAGTCTTCCTAACATGCGTTCACTTTTTCTATCCACTATTCACCATAAAATTAACAAGTGTGTTACAAAAATATAAATTAAACAAAGAAACCCCTTCCCTGTTCATTGTTTAAACAGTCACATATGGTGAAGGTCTAATTAGTATTGGCCACAGCAGAGTTTATTTTTCTTTGCAGAGAAGTAAAGATTTCAGACAAACAATGACGACAAAGATAAAGTTACTTACACTGTTATGTTTTACCTTCACATTAGATTTATTGTTCTGGATAAAGTTTTACAAGACAATAGCCTATGCTAGGTTTTCTAAACATTAGCTTGCTAACTTGAGAGGCACGTAGCTAATGACAAGCGAGTTGGAGGACTGAAGGTACCGTAATATATTATTATTAATTTATTTTACAGATCAGATGCAATAAACTCACCATGCTCTGTTCAGCAAAATACACAGTATTACTCACTGCTTCTGCTGTGCTGAATGTGAAACAAAGTGAACGGCCATGACTTGAAAGTAGTCAGCATGCACCTCTGCTGGTTACATTGTACAATTACGCTTTTTGCAAGGAAGGACAGCTCATTCCCAGTGTTTCCATCAACGCATTATGGGCCAGTTATCACAGATACCAATAGGCTCCCAAACGCCTATATCGGCCCTACTGATATATCGTTCGAGCTCTAATATCAACCATTTTTTGTCCCTTTGAGCCACAAAGTTTGTAGGTAGCTCCAATCTGTTTCCTTGTGGTCCTGCAGGTGAGGGGCGGGGCCTGTGCAATGGTCCGTCTGTGTTGGCAGAGCATGATCGGTGGACGGTGTACAGTTCGAAGGTCAACCTCCCCGCTGCACTAAATGACCCGCGACTCGCCAAACGGGAGTCTGACTTTTTCACCAAAACATGGGGGCTGGACTTCACAGAGGCAGAGGTGATGCCCTCCTTCTACCTCCCCAACATCACCAGGGAACACTTCGGGCCGTACATGCAGGAGATGAGTCAGGTAACAGCCCTGTTGAACCATTCACTGCTTTCCTTCCCTGAACATTGTCTGAATGTTTTTGACCTTTTGACTTCGTTAGACCAGACAATACCGATTAACAACAGCTTACTCCAAAGTGGAACAAACCAGTTTGTTGGTGCTAAGATGGTCTCTTTGTCACGCCCCCTCCTCCATTGACGGCCCTCTTCCTTGTCGACAGTCATGTCAAACTGTTTGAAAACAACAAAGTCCATGCTCAATAATCCAGGTATACAATCCAACATTTTTC
>NC_056513.1:41239284-41242313 GCF_014905685.2 Nematolebias whitei
GGACGATCTGTCAAAGCTCTTAAATGAGTGTGGAACAGGCTGTAGGGTTGGTAACAGGATCATCAACCATTTAATGTATGCTGATGATTTAGTGATTTTCTGTCCTTGTACTGCTGGCCTGCAAGAGCTGCTGCAGGTGTGCTCCGGTTATGGAAGAGACTTTGATATAAAATATAATTCTAAGAAAAGCAGCATCATGATTGTGCGGAGCAGAGAGGACTCCGAGTTGATGTTCCCTGATTTCTTTCTGTCGGGCAACGGGCTGAACATCAGTGATGAATGTAAATACCTGGGGCACTATGTGACTGCAGACCTGTCAGATGATAGAGACATTTACAGACAATGTCGTATGCTCTATGGACAAGCTAACGTGCTGATCCGTAGGTTGGGACTGTGCTCAACATCAGTTTAGATCCAACTGTTTAAGGCCTACTGCACTCCCATGTATACCGCTCACCTGTGGAGACGTTATAAAAGGAGCAGTATGTATAGACTAAATGTGGCATATAATGATGGCATGCGGATGCTGTTGAGGGTACCTCGATGGAGCAGTGCAAGCAAAATGTTTGTAGACGCAGGTGTGCCTACCTGCCCTGCGGTGCTGCGTAACCTCATGTATGTGTAGGTTGTCTGAATCTGAAAACTATCATCGCTTCACTGACCAACCCTGGACTAAGCTCTGTGAGATACTTTTCTACTTTATGGACTCATTGGCTTTTGAGCCTCTATAGAAAAACTTTTTAATTCTGTGTTTTTGTTGTTTTTTATGTTTTTATATGGATCTTATATTGTGTCTGAAATAAAGTAAATGATGATGTATGCAAGTTTATGATCATTAATCCAGGAACTTCCAGATGGCTCAGAACTTTGTGTAACGGGATCATTACAACAACTGAAGACATGAAGTTTAACTGGACGAAAGTGCTCCATCAATAGGAGTATAAATAAATATGGTCGGAGTATGTCATATTTTAAAGATGAACTGAAAAACACAGATTGAAAATAAATTTAAGGGTAACGTCAAAAACATTTGAACACATTCAACAGGAGCAGAGAATAATAAAGATGTCTTACCTTTGGGACTTGGTCCAGCTCAGCTCGGGATTTATCTGCAGCAAAAGACAAAAGCTCTGAGCGAGTCATCTCCTATTTGAGTTGTAGTAAATACTGATCAGTTCACTCATAACAGGGTTAGAAAAATGATGCTGTTAGCTGCTTTAAATGAAACAAAGGCACCAGAAAGAGTTTTGTTTTCGCAGCAGCCAGCCAATAAGAGCAAATGTGTGTGAAGGTCTGTGCTACTAATAATACAGTCTGTTCTCCTGGGCCATTGGCAGGACTGAGGTTTGGACATTCAGTTTTGGCAATGAGCAAATGATCAAAACTAGAGCCCGCCAGATATTTCAGAAGGGGACGATATTTTAAGACGATACATGCGTATGGAGACATATCCGTATCAGTGATAATTGGCCCATTATGCACCGATATAAACACTTCTAATTTTCACAACTAAAATGCTGAGAACAAGCCGTAATTATATAATGTATCCAGCAGAGGGCGTATGAGGACTACTATACAAGTCATGGCCGAGCTGCACATGACAGCACAGGGAACAACTAAATACTGTGTAGTATATTTTGCTGAACAGAGCATGGTAATTTATTTTAACTGATCTGTAAAATAAATTAACAATAATAAATTCTCTTCAATCCTCCAACCTGCTTTTCATTAGCTACGTGCCTCTCAAGTTAGCAAGCTAATATTTACCAGTAGATAACCTAGCATAGGTTGTAGCCTTGTAAAACTTTATCCAGAACAATAAATTTAACATAGAGGTAAAATATATCAGAGTTAGTAACGTTATCTTTGTTGTCCTCAATGAAATTAATTGCTGGTCTGAAATCTTTACTTCTCTGCAAAGAAAAATAAACTCTGCTGTGGTCAAAACTAATTAGACCTTCCCCATATGTGACTGACTGTTTAAGCAATGAACAGAGAAGAGTGTTTCTTAATTTATATTTTTATAACACTCTTGCAAACTTTATGGTGAATAGTGGAGGATAGAAAATGTGAACGCACGTTAGGAAGACCATTTCAAGACTTCAAGTGTTAAAACGGGTTTTAAAGTAGCTGTTTATTGAGATTATTGGAGGGACAAGCTAAAAAAATTTCAGCCAATATATCAGTTATAATAATAATAATAAAGAATTTAATTTGTAACGCACTTTTCATTAACAAAAATCTCAAAGTGCTACAGAGTACAACTAAAATCAATGATAAAATCAACTAAAATCAATGATACAATCAACTTAAATGATAAAATCAACTAAAGTCAGTGATAAAATCAACTAAAATCAATGATAAAATCAACTAAAGTCAGTGATAAAAATCAACTAAAATCAATGATAAAATCAACTAAAGTCAGTGATAAAATTAACTAAAATCTGTGATAAAATCAACTAAAATCTGTGATAAAATCAACTTAAATGATAAAATCAACTAAAGTCAGTGATAAAATCAACTAAAATCAATGATAAAATCAACTAAAGTCAGTGATAAAATCAACTAAAATCAGTGATAAAATCAACTAAAATTATTAAATCAACTAAAGTCAGTGATAAAATCAACTAAAATCAGTGATAAAATTTGCTAAAATGATAAAATCAACTAAAGTCAGTGATAAAAATCAACTAAAATCAGTGATACAATCATGTGGAGGCAGAAGAGGCTTGCTTAAAAAGAAAAGTCTTTAAGCCTTTTTTAAAGTCAGTCAGTGATTGTGGAGCTCTCAGATATTCAGGGAGGGAGTTCCAGAGGTGGGGGGCAGCCACACAGAATGTCTGATCTCCCATGGTTCTTAATTTAGTTTGTGGAAGGTGGAGGAGATGATTGTTCTGTGATCGTAGGGACCGGGTGGATGAACATGGAGCAAGAAGGTCCTTCAGATAATCTGGTGAAGTTCCGTTTAAACATTGATGGGTGATGAGAGCAATTTTGTACTGAATTCTGTAGGTGACAGGAAGCCAATG
>NC_056513.1:41242413-41255789 GCF_014905685.2 Nematolebias whitei
TTTAATAACGTTTCAGTTGTGCACCTGTAAGATGTAGCTGGAACCCAGTTTAAGTCTCTTTCACTCATGTTTAAACCAAATAATTACAACAAGCAAATGGGTATGCTTTGTAGAAGAACTGTTTGATAGCAGAATTCGACATAGGCGAGTGAACTTCCAACGTCACTTCCGTCACTTCCGGCGAGCTGATGGACGGCAGCTCCCTCTGGCTTCTCTGCAGTCTTTTATCATCAAACTGACCCGTTTTTTGTCGAACCTGACTAAAGTTGGTCCCCCTTCCAACCGAATTCGGTGTTCAGGGACTCAGAGAGCCGGACGGGACCGTCCGAAAATATATTTTTTGGTCCAGGACCGGCCTTTCCCACCCCACCGATCACTCTGAGCGCACCCTGCCAGCCAGATGACCCCGCGAGGTGGGGAGTCGTCGCACGAAGGTCCGGTGTTTTTTCTCTCTCTCTCTCTGGACGTCAACGATCTCTCATCTGGACCTTTGTGGTTCTACCTGGTTCCGACAAAAATCGCCAGGTGGTATTTCGCTGGTTTTCTGCTGGACTGGCCCTCGTGGTGTCTTCATAGGTGTGGGGGAAGTGTACCTGTGACCCTCGAACTAGATCAGAACCAAACCGAGGTGGCTGTGGGGGACTTTGTCTTCATCAGAGCCGGTCTCAGCTTCAGTGAGCAGCCCGTTACTTTTACCGAAGGACTGTCCACCTCCGTGGAATCGCTGTGTTCACCTGGAGGAGACGCTCCGATGCTTTGAAGCGCCGTCGGACCGGGCCGCTGGACTGGGCCGCCGGACCGGAGCAGAACCGGGCCAGGGACATCTTCAGCCTCTTCGTCTCTCGTGCTGTGGAGTACCGGAGCCAGACTGGAGCAGAACTGGACCGGACCATTGTCGACTTCAGCCTCTCCGGTCAGTCTTGTTTTTCACCGGGGGTGCCTCTCGTGCTGTCGGGTGCGGAGGTGTCGTGCAGAGAAGCGGAGGAGCAGCGTGAAGGAGCAGCGTGAAGGAGCAGGGCTGCGTGGTGCTCGAGAGAAGTTCGGAGTTTGTATCGGAGTTGCTCAGGCCTCCATCCAAACTTACCTGGATAATAAATAATTTTATTCCGGATCACACTGTTGGCCCCTGTTGACCTGAAATGAGTTAGGATCATGCCTTTCACTTCAGGAGGATTTTCTGGCAGCTCGTTCTGTTATTTGCTGCGATTTGTCTGTTTCTGTTTCGGCCTGTTGATTCTGGACCCAGCTTGTGTTTCTCATGGGAGCATCCATCCATCTTCACTAGGGGGCCGGAGCCCCCCTCAGCCCAACTCAAACTGCAGTTGGGCCACTTCGTCGGGTTTGTTTGCCCATTTGAACTGTGGCGTTTTATGGTCTGAAATTTTTCTGCATCATTCATATTATTGTCACTATTTTCAGTTCTCAGATTATCTGGAGTCACTGAATCTTGTTAATACACCCGAATCTGCCCATCACTGCAACTTTCACTGTTTTTGGGTTCTGAATGATAACGTCTTCATTAATGTTTCTCATGGTTCAATTATGGGGGCTAATTGTCACACTGTTAACTCCTATAATTACACGTCAGTCACAAAAAACTCAAGAAAATGTCCGATAATAATGTTGTTACTGCTCTCAGGGATTTAACCCAACCCTGGACCCTCCACTAATTACAGCACACCAAATGACTTTAAGAACGTGTCTGGGCTTCATTTTCTGCATGTGAATGCTCGTAGCCTTCTGAGAAAACTTGATGCTTTGAAAATTCTGGTCAGTTCTTCTGGGGCAGATGTTATCTTCATCTCTGAAACCTGGCTCAACAAATCTGTACTCAATAATGACCTGGCAATCAATGGATTTAACATCTACCGCTGTGATCGTCAAAAAAAAAGGGGGGGGGGTTGCTGTTTACATCAGAGATTCTTTGGTTGCTAGTCCTGTGTCTTTTAAAACAATTCCAAACCAGTTTGAAGCCTTAGCTGTAGATATCAACTTGAATGGAGGCCAGATCTTAACTGTAGTCTGTTGTTACCGCCCACCTTCAGCAACACCTGAGGCTCTGTCCTCCCTGATGGAATTCCTTGGTAATTTAAAATTCAAAGAGATCCTTTTGGCTGGAGACTTCAACATTGATTGGTGTAAGTCAACCCCCCCTCTGTGATAAAGTCAAGGAATGTTGCCTGTCTCTCAATCTTACCCAACTGATCAACTCTCCCACTAGATTAAACAAAAACCGTCCTGAAAAATCCTCCATCTTATACCTATTTCTAACTAATATGCCTCACAAATTCCCTGGTAAAGGTGTATTTTCCAATATCTTGAGTGATCGTTGTGTGACAGCGGCTTTGAGAGATATTAAACTTCCACCTTCTAAGCCCCGATTAATTAAAAAAAGGGATCTGAAACGTTTTTGTGAACAGTCATTCCTCTGGGATCTGTCTCACTTTGACTGGCATCGTATTCTAACTGATGACATGAACTCTGCTTGGAACTATTTTCATAATAGTTTCATTTATTTTGTGAACAAACATGCTCCTTTTCGTCAGTTCAGAATAAAGGGACAAGACAGCCCTGGTTTACTCCAGAGCTAGCTGACCTCCTGCACAGGAGAGATCATCTTTGGGCCACAGCGAGAAAATCTGACTCAGACACTGATTGGTTGAGTTTTCGACAGATGAAGAATAAATGTACAACTGCTGTCAAAGCAGCAAAACACAACTACTTCTTATCTCAGACCTCCAAAAATCTAAATGACCCTAACAGATTCTGGAAAACCATCAAATCTCTCTCAGGCACCCCCCAATCCTCTGACCTCCCATCACAACTTCTCGTTAACTCTGTTCCTGTGTCAAATAAACACAAGATCCCGAACTGTTTCAACAAACGTTTTTTTTTGCTTCTAGTTCTTTATTTGACACAGTTACTAATGGAAAATCAGCCACTTCACTTAATAACCAAACTTCTACAAATCAAATCCCTCCTACAAGTCAATCCTCAGTTAATCACACCTTCTCTTTTTCTCCATTCTCAGTCAGGGAGGTCAATAAACTGTTAAAAGATCTTGACCCTAAAAAATCTGCAGGTCCAGATGAACTTCCACCTTATTTCTTAAGGCTGGCTGCTCATATCATCACAGTCCCTGTGACCCACATCTTCAATCTCTCCATAAGACAAAACTCCATCCCAGATGCTTGGAAAACAGCCTCAGTTCAAACAGTTCCCAACGGAGAGGAAAACACAGGGTTTTACTCACGTTACTTCCTGGTTCCCAAACGGACCGGAGGGATGAGACCGATTTTGGATCTGTCAGCTTTCAACAAGGCGATCATGGACAGACCGTTTTTCACATGTTGACAACCAGACAACTGTTGAACAACATCCAGAGAAACGCATACCAATCATCCCAAAACACAGAAAATTCCTGCGTTTTCTCCTTTCAGGGGATGAAGTATCAGTGCAACGGGCTGCCGGTCGGGTATTCCCTCGCGCCTCGTACGTTCTCAGTGTGTGGAGATAGCCCTGCATCCGTTAGACAGAGCAGGGATGAGAGTTTTGTTTTACCTGGACGACCTGCTGCGACTGTCACGCTCCAGACAGGAAGCAGTGATGCAGGCTCAGGTGTTATAATAATAATAATAATAAACTTTATTTCTATAGCACCTTCCAACAACGCCTTGCATTGACCAAGGTGCTTCACAAGACAAAACAAGATTAAAAACAGGACACAATAAATCAGTGCAAATTAAAAAACACAGCGAGAATAAAAGAAGGTAAAAGAGATAAAATAAAAATAAATAAATACTAAATACTAAACTACTAAAAGTTAAACATTAAAAGCCCTTTTAAATAAGTATGTTTTCAGTTTGGCTTTGAACAGAACCAGATCAGAGATGGCACGCAGCTCATAGGGAAGAGTATTCCAGGCTGCTGGGCCTGCAACAGAAAAGGACCGTTCCCCCCATTGTTTGCACCTTGAGCGTGGTACCACCAGCAGATTTTGACCAACAGACCGTAAAGCTCTACTGGGCTGGTTGACTTTCAAAAGTTCTGAAATATAAGGTGGTGCAAGGCCATTCAAAGCTTTAAAAACAAACAGTAGCAGCTTGAACTGTATCCTAAACTGAACCGGGAGCCAGTGTAAAGAAGAAAGGACAGGAGTGATGTGTTCATATTTACGTGTGTTAGTCAACAAGCGAGCAGCAGAGTTTTGTACAAGCTGTAAACGGGAGATAGAAGATTGATTAATACCCACATATAAGGCGTTACAGTAATCAAGCCTAGAGCTCACAAAGGCATGGATGGCCTTCTCCAGATCACTACGGCTAAGGACTGATTTTACTTTGGAAAGCAGACGGAGCTGAAAGAAGCTGGTTTTCACAACAGAACTGATCTGTTTATCTAGCTTTAAGTTAAAGTCAAGCTCCACTCCTAGATTTTTTACCACCTGGTTGGCGTGGGGGAGCGGAAAACCTAGACTGGGAGAGATGTTGCATGAATTACTGGAAGCACCAAATAAAATCCATTCAGTTTTATCGTTATTGAGGTGGAGAAAATTCTGAGACAGCCAGTGCTTAATGTCATTTAAGCAGCTGGCAACAGAGTTTAAACTGAGTGAGGAACTGGGAGTGACCGGCAGATAGATTTGCAGATCATCTGCATACAGATGAAAAGACAGATTATGGCGTGCAATGATGGGTCCTAATGGTAGCATGTAAAGTGAGAAGAGAACAGGTCCCAGAATGGATCCCTGCGGTACACCAGAGGTCAAAGAGACTGAAGAAGAGGACAGATCACCAATCATAACAGAGAAAGTTCTGTCTGTTAAATAGGACTTAAACCGCTCAAGCACAACACCCTGAAGGCCAACCTGCTGAGCCAAACGAGTGATTAGGACCTGATGGTCTACAGTATCAAAAGCTGCTGAGAGGTCCAACATCACCAGCAGAACAGTTTTTTTGGCATCAAGGGACAAAAGAATATCATTCTGTACTTTGAGTAGTGCAGATTCAGTGCTATGACGGTGTCTGAAGCCAGATTGAAAATTTTCAAACAAGTTGTTGTGTTCTAAAAAAGATTGCAACTGAATGAAAACAACCTTTTCTAGAACTTTGGATAAAAATGACAAGTGTGAAATTGGCCTAAAATTAAAAAAAGATGTAGGATCTAAACCCGGTTTTTTAAGAAGAGGCCTGACCACAGCATGTTTGAAAACAGACGGGACATAACCTGAACTTAGACAGCTATTAATAAATGTCAGAAGACAAGGACCAATAACATCCAAGGACTGCTTGAACATCTTAGAGGGAATGATGTCCAGGGTACAGTTTGTAGGTTTCATCTGCTGAACCACCTTCACAAGGTGAGGTAGTGAGACCAGGTCGAACTGATCAAACACAGCAGAGGTTGTTGAGGGAGCGCATAACTGAACAGCATTATATGTACTGACAATGTTCTGCTTGATAGAGTCTATTTTGTTCACAAAGTAATCAAGAAAACCATCACAGGTAGACTGTAGCAGTTTTCAGAACATTGATGGAGGGATTAATGACAGACTGAATGGTATTAAATAAAACCCTTGGCCGGTTACAACTGGTAGAAATTAAATTAGAAAGATATTGTGATTTGGCCTGCTTAACAGCTTTTTGATATTCATGAAGACAGTCTCTCAGTATGTCCTGGGACACATGAAGCCTGTCTTTCTTCCATCTGCGTTCTGCTTTCCTGCAACGTTGTCTAAAAGTCCGAGTGGTACCATTAAGCCAGGGATCTGGCTTGATTTTTGTAGAAGTCTGTCTTAAAGGAGCGATGGTGTTGACATCACACCTGTTAAATCTGGACTTCGCCATAAATTGGAAGAAAAGCTCGATTTTCCCGGCCCAGACAATTGTTTATCTGGGAGTGGAGTTAAATTCAACCAACATGAAGGCTCCTTTATCACAAACGAGAATCGACACTTTAAGAGGCCAGCTCCGCCACGTAAGACCTGGCAGAGTGGTAACAGCTGTCTCCGTCATGAAGCTGTTAGGAATGATGTCATCAGCTCACACAGTGGTCCCGCTGGGTTTATTACACATGAGACGCCCCCAGAGGTGGTTTGTGCGTCTGCGTGTGGATCCAGTAAAACAAAAGAGACGGATGATCACTGTCCCTCCCTCCGTGAGGGCAGACCTCCGACACTGGGGAAACACCCTGGTTCTGTCGGAGGGAGCCCCCCTCAGCAGACCCACGTCACGTGTCAGTCTTCACGGATGCGTCGCTGTCAGGCTGGGGGGGGGGGACATGCCTATCTCAAGCAGTAGGGGCACTGTGGCCCCATCACACATCAGCCCACATAAATGTTTTGGAGTGTCGTACGGTACTGAATGTGATTCAGCACTTTGCTCCCGCTCTACAGAATCAACATGTGTTGATTCACACAGACAACAAGGTGACTGCTGCGTACATAAACCGACAGGGGGGTATGCGCTCAGCCCAGATGTTACACATTGCACGAAAGCTTCTGTGTTGGGCTCACCAAAATCTGCTCTCCATCAGTGCAGTTTACATACCCGATGTTCTGAACAAAGGGGCAGATGTGATGTCCAGGGGCAGCCCACGTCATGGGGACTGGACTCTCCATCCAGACCTGATGACTTAGATGTGACAGAAATTTGGCAAAGCAGCTGTGGACCTGTTTGCGACACGAGAGAATGCTCAGTGTCAACTATGGTTTTCCCTGAGACTGCGAGACAAACCACCACTGGGGGGTGGATGCATTTGCCCACAGCCCATGGTCCAAAACACTTCTGCACGCGTTTCCTCCACCTCCTCTGATTTTACGGTTCCTGAACCGAGTTCAGGAGGAGGGATTGACAGCTCTCCTGGTGGCCCCCGAGCGCGTGAACACACCATGGTTCTCAGCCCTACAACGCCTGTTATCGGGGCGCCCGTGGAAACTGCCATGAAGGGAGGACGCTCTCCTCCAGGCAGGAGGAGCAATCAGGAGTTACCCAGAAATAGGCCAGCACCTGTGGGTCCGGCCACTGAGCGGTTCCGCTTAGAGAGGATGGGTCTCCCACAGGAGGTAGTGCTCACAATCCAGGATTCACGTGCTGCATCTACCACAGCGCTGTACACATCAAACTAGACAGTTTTTTCAGCGCTGGTGTACAGAGAAAGGTGTAGAGGCCACCTCATGTCCATTAGGCGGCATGCTGTTTTTTCTACACAGCTGATGAACAGGAAGTTGGCTTTTCAGCACAATTAAAACGTACGCTGCAGCCATCTCTTCCTGCCACGAAGGGTTCGGGGACAGAACAGCTTTTAATCACCCGCTGATGAAGCGGTTTCTAAAAGGCGTACAGAGACGCAGCCTGTTTCACGTCCACTTGTTCCACAGTGGGATTTAACGCTGGTCCTGCGAGCCCTGATCAAAGCTCCATTTGAGCCTCTGGATCAGGTTCAAATTAAATTCTTGTCTCTTAAAACAGCCCTGCTGCTGTCTTTAACATCCGCTAAGAGGGTGAGTGTTTCATCTGCCCTCTCTGTCGCTCCGTCATGTCTTAGAATTCAGGCTGACGGGCAGCTCAGCTGATTTAAGACCAAACCCAGCATTTATGCCTAGAACATCACAAGCTCTTTTAATTCAAGAGCGATATCGTTGGAGGGGTTTTTCCCTCCCCCCCACAGATCAGAAGAAGAAGCATCTTGCCATCTTCTCTGTCCGGTGCGGGCGTTGACGTGTTACATAGCGCGCACAGCTGTAATGCGCCAAACTCAACATTTGTTTGTACATTATAGAGATGCACCTGCAGGTTGCCCGTTATCCACCCAGCGCTTGTCACACTGGCTGTGTGAGGCCTTTTTCTGAAGCCTTAAGAGCATCAGATTTAGAGCCTCCTGTCAACCTCAGGGCGCACTCGACCAGGGGTATCGCATCTTCGACTGCCTTGCATAATGGTATGACAATGCAGGACTTTTGCACTGCGGCCGCGTGGTCAACACCCTGCTCATTCATTCGCTCTTATCTACGTGATGTGACGGCCCGTTCCATGACACATTCTGTCCTTAGTGCTCTAACAGAATGAATATTGGTGTTTTCATGGAACTCTGTTTAAGCTCACATCTGTCTGCATGCTTCACAGTGTGAGATGTGTATCAGTCACAAGTTGTGTCTGTTATTTTGGTTCTATTGTCACTAATCGGTTCATGACTATTGTTACCAATCAGTTCATTTGATTGATAATCAGTCATTTGTTATTATTAATCTTTCTATACTGCTCAGCCATGAACGCATAGTTACACAACATGCGTCTGTGCATGGCTCACATAATTACGCAATGCGTAATTACGCACATAGGGAGCTGAGTGACAAGACGTTTTTTGGGCAAGCTTCTGCTTCATACGGTGTTCGAATGGACCCAGTGAGGCTAGGACCACATCTGCTTCGCCCTTAACCCACCAAGCGACAGCCTTAAAGGGCGAAGCTTATACGAAATAGAACGTTGGTTACGTACTGTAACCCCAGATTCTATGAGTATAAGCGTAGCCCTTTAAGCGTCGGGCCTCAATGGCTCCTAAATGGCTGAAGAAAAAGCTATTTTGGGAGCCGATTTCCCGCTCTTAACGTAATTTATACGGATCGGGTAGGGCCCACACAGCAGGTGGGCGTGGACTAAATTTTTCAGTGCTAATGTTTCGCATAACGGGATAAACCCACCAAGCGACAGCCTTAAAGGGCTACGCTTATACTCTTAGAATCTGGGGTTACAGTACATAACCAACGTTTTTATTTGTCTACTATTCAAGCTTCACTGACATAAAGGGGTGGCTGTGGCTGAGTGGTTAGAACAGTTGTCCTCCAATGCAAGAGTTGGGGGTTTGATTCCACCAGAAGTCACATGCAGAGTCCCTGGGCAAGACACTGAACCCCTCATTGCTTCCGATGTGTGTCCCATCAATGTATGAATATGATAAAGCTCTGATTATTCTTTGTATAGATCTAGTAGAGTGCTGTATGAATGGGTAAATGAGGGCACAGATTGTGTTGTAAAGAGCTTTGAGTATCTTGATAAGATATCAAGATATTGCTTTGAGTATCAGAGCAAAATCATAAAATCATTAAATGTGGATTATTGAACATCAGATCTCTTTCCTCTAAATCCCTGTTAGTTAATGAACTGATAACTGATCATCATATTGATTTATTCTGTCTGACAGATACTTGGCTACAACAGGAGGATTTTGTTAGTATAAATGAATCCACTCCTGTTAATTATTTAAATTTTCATGTTCCTAGAACAAATGGCCGAGGTGGATGAGTAGCTTCTATTTTTCAGTCAGGATTATTGATTAATGCCAAACCAGTTATTAGTTATGATTCTTTTGAATCACTGTCCCTCAGTCTTTCTCATCCAAAATGGAAATCAGAAAAGCCACTTTTACTAGTTGTTATATATCGTCCACCAGGCGCTTACTCTCAGTTTTTGTCTGAATTCTCAGAATTATTAACTGACTTATTATTAAATACTGATAAAATCATCATAATGGGTGATTTCAATATTCATGTGGATGTTGAAAGTGATAGCTTAAGCATAGCCTTTAATAATTTAATAGACTCATTTGGTTTTACCCAAAACGTCCACACATCTATTCATTCTTATCATCACACTCTTGATTTAGTTCTGACCTATGGTGTAGAGATTAAGGACTTGGTAATAGTTCCTCAAAATCCTATTCAGTCCAACCATTTTTTAATAACCTTTGAGTTTACATTAAATGACTACACAGTCACTGAGAGTAAATTTCATCTCAGCAGGTGCTTATCAGAAAATGCTGTAACCAAATTTAAACAATCTCTTCCATCATTGTTTTCTTCTGTCATGCAGAGTAATGCATCAGAGAACAGTGACTTAGATCATCTATTTGATCATCTTACAACTTCAATGCAAACTTCATTTGATAAAATTGCTTCACTGAAAAAGAAAGTAATCAATCAGAGGAAACTGGCTCCTTGGTTCAATTCTGAGTTACGTACTTTAAAGCAGGCATCTAGAAACCAGGAGAGAAAATGGCACTCTACTAATGTTGAAGAATTTTATTTAACTTGGAAAGATAGTCTGCTAACATATAAAAAATCTCTCCATAACGCTAGAACTTTATATTACTCATCTTTAATAGAGGAGAATAAAATTAACCCTAGGTTTCTGTTTAGTACTATTGCTAGACTAATTAAAAGTCCCATTTCTGTTGAACCATGTATCCCTACAACTATAAGTAGTGATGACTTCACGAGATTCTTTATAAATAAAATTATTTCAATTAGAGAGAAAATTCAAACCATCCTTCCTTCTACTATCTCTAGTCCCCTGTCAAGTGAGGCCACTTAAAAAATTTCACTAGAGCCTGATTTATGTTTGGACAGTTTTTGTCCTGTTGAGCTCTCTGAATTGTCAAAAATAATAACCTCATCCAAACCATCCACATGCCTTCTAGATCTCATCCCAACCAGACTGTTTAAAGAGGTATTTCCCCTAATTAATGTCCACATTTTGGATCTACTTAATTTGTCTTTAATAGATGGTTATGTACCACAGCACTTTAAGGTTGCTGTAATTAAACCTTTACTTAAGAAGTCTGTTCTTGATTCAGAAATTCTGGCCAACTGTAGACCTATATCTAATCTAACTTTCATCTCAAAAATTCTAGAGAAAATAGTTGCAGGTCAATTGCCTGAACATCTACAAAGAAATAATCTGTTTGAAAAGTTTCAGTCAGTGTTTAGAGCTTATCATAGCACAGAAACAGCACTAGTAAAAGTCACTAATGATATTCTCATGGCCTCAGACAATGGACTTGTGTCTATACTGGTCCTGTTAGACCTCAGTGCTGCATTTGATACAGTTGATCTCAATATTTTTCTACAGAGACTTGAATATGATATTGGAATTACAGAAACAGCTCTAAAATGGTTTAAATCATATCTATCTGATAGATTCCAGTTTGTAAATGTAAATAATAAATCTTCTTCATACACGAAAGCTAGTCATGGAGTTCCTCAGGGCTCAGTGCTCGGGCCAATACTCTTTACTTTATATATGCTTCCATTAGGTAAAATTATTAAACAGCATGGGATAAATTTCCATTGTTATGCTGATGACACAATTATATTTGTCCATTAAACCCAATGAATCCAATCAGCTACTTAGACTACAAGCATGTCTTAAAGACATAAAAACCTGGATGACCCTTAATTTTCTCCTGTTGAACACAGACAAAACTGAGGTTTTGGTTTCTGGACCTGAGCACCTTAGGAATGAATTTTTCAGTCTTTCTCCCTCGTTAGTTGGCATTAATCTGTCCTCCAGCTCTAATATTAAAAATCTTGGTGTTATTTTTGATCAGGACATGTCTTTTATCCAGACGCGGACGTACCATTAAGGCAAAAGAGGCGGGTGCCTGGGGCCCCCAATCAGCATGGGCCCCGCCCCGCCCCGGCCAGTCACCTACATACCTAACATTGCTCCTGCTTGTTAATGTACGTTTAACATAAAAATAATTATAGTTACGATGAAAACGGTCATTAAAAATGCAATACAATATAAGGTCGATTTCAGCTCCCCCCTACTAAAATGGACTATTCCATCATGACATCACCCAAAAATCCAGGAAGTGCTGTATGCTTGAGCAGGAAGCGGAAGACAGAGGAGAAGAAAAAAGATGAAGCGAAGGTACAAAAGCAGAGCAGAAAAATGGAATAAGCGTGAAAAAAACAAAACTTATGTTTCTACACTGCCAAAATTGACAACGTTTTTTAATGGGTCTAAAACGTCATCAACGGCTGATAATGACGGGTGGCCCATTGAAAGTGTGGGGGAACCGCCGCCGGACAGGATACAGGAAAAAGTGAATGCCGCCGAGGCAGTGACTCTTAAAGACGAAGATGAAGAAGAGGAGGATTCACAAGATGAGGTATGCGTTTTAGGAATTATTTTGTAGGTTAAAAAAAATCCTGACAGTAATCAGCTGAGACAACCACTATTTTCATGTTTTCTTTCTGTATCAAAATATTAAAAGATATTCGGCCTAAATCTTCTGACGTAAACGAGGAGAGATAGAGGGGATTTTATATATTTTACCTACTTTAGCTCCCTCCCTACCCTGCTTGTTTATTATATTCTTAAAATATCCGGACTATACATTGAATAGCATAGATCTAAAATATTCCACAGTTTTCTATTAATTTTTTTTTTCAACCATTTTACAAAATATTTGACTGTTAAAACTTCATCAGACTATCGTTGTTCTATTTCGTATAGGCTTCGCCCTTTAAGGCTGTCACTTAGTGGGTTTATCCCGTTATGCGAAGCATTACACCGAAAAATTTAGTCCACGCCCACCTGCTGTGTGGGCCCCACCCGGTCCGTATAAATTACGTTAAGAGCGGGAAATCGGCTCCCATTTTTTCTTCAGCGAGCTAATAGCACTGTCAGAAGAACAAAGAAGGAAAGTTGTGTAGATGACCAACCTTTGTTAAGGATGCTTGGCCCGGCAGTCGACCTCCGGTCGTCCGGTGAGTTCTCCTCCCCGAGGAGAAGCTGACGAGCAGTCTTATTTCAAGGTAGCGCCGAGGAGTATTTCTCAGTGACAGGTCACTACACGATGGACAACGCCATCTTGTAATTTTCCTCTTATCGCCGACCCTCGGAGCGAATCGGATTGTTCCTCCGGGACAGGCGGCGCTCAGCTGCAGCGCCCCCCGCTCATTCCCTCCTGGAGAGCGTAGTGTCGGTGGAGGGGGGCTGAGTGAATGCTCACCCCATCCCATCTCGTTTCGCATCGGCGATCACACCGCTCCCGGCCGACGGCGCCCTCAGGGGTTGCCCGGCGTAACCCAGGAGGCGGCTGACATGAAGGGACCCTTTTTTACGTCCCACGCCTTTCCCGCCTGTTCAGATGATTCGGTGGGAAGGTTGTTTACTGGGTTCCATTCCGGCTCACCGTCTTGATCCATATGGCCTCGTGTTCCCAACAGGACGTCCTACGGGCGAGGCCACAGACGTTTTTTTCCTGGTAGAGTGGGGGAGCCGGTCTCCACAGTCCGCACCCATCTCCAGAGCAGGGGTTCACTGAGCGGAAAGTCCCTCTGTGCCCCCTGGAGCCGAGCCTGATGGAGGCTTTATTGGAGCAAGATGTCGAGGTGGACCAGCGTCCCGTGCCTCCGGTTAGCATAACCGAGACGGTGACACCGCTCTCCAACTGAGCTCACCAGCATGTGTTCCACACGGCCGTAGCGAACAACACGTTACGCTGTTGGCGTACACGCTCAGAGGCGGGAAGAGACGGTGGCCCTCTGTCCTTCGGCTCACTCCGCTCTCGTAGCGGCTGCTTGCTAACGA
>NC_056513.1:41256189-41256529 GCF_014905685.2 Nematolebias whitei
CACTTCCCTGCTCTTCCTCTGATGCTGCAGTCTTCCCAACATGTGTTCTATGTCATATAGGCTTTGCCCTTTAAGGCTGTCGCTGATGGGTTTATCCCGTTATGCGCAGCATAAGCACTGAAAAAATTTAGTCCACGCCCACCTGCTGTGTGGGCCCCACCCGGTCCGTATAAATTACGTTAAGAGCGGGAAATCGGCTCCCATTTTTTCTTCAGCGAGCTAATAGCACTGTCAGAAGAACAAAGAAGGAAAGTTGTGTAGATGACCAACCTTTGTTAAGGATGCTTGGCCCGGCAGTCGACCTCCGGTCGTCCGGTGAGTTCTCCTCCCCGAGGAGAAG
>NC_056513.1:41256629-41261122 GCF_014905685.2 Nematolebias whitei
GCGTAGTGTCGGTGGAGGGGGGCTGAGTGAATGCTCACCCCATCCCATCTCGTTTCGCATCGGCGATCACACCGCTCCCGGCCGACGGCGCCCTCAGGGGTTGCCCGGCGTAACCCAGGAGGCGGCTGACATGAAGGGACCCTTTTTTACGTCCCACGCCTTTCCCGCCTGTTCAGATGATTCGGTGGGAAGGTTGTTTACTGGGTTCCATTCCGGCTCACCGTCTTGATCCATATGGCCTCGTGTTCCCAACAGGACGTCCTACGGGCGAGGCCACAGACGTTTTTTTCCTGGTAGAGTGGGGGAGCCGGTCTCCACAGTCCGCACCCATCTCCAGAGCAGGGGTTCACTGAGCGGAAAGTCCCTCTGTGCCCCCTGGAGCCGAGCCTGATGGAGGCTTTATTGGAGCAAGATGTCGAGGTGGACCAGCGTCCCGTGCCTCCGGTTAGCATAACCGAGACGGTGACACCGCTCTCCAACTGAGCTCACCAGCATGTGTTCCACACGGCCGTAGCGAACAACACGTTACGCTGTTGGCGTACACGCTCAGAGGCGGGAAGAGACGGTGGCCCTCTGTCCTTCGGCTCACTCCGCTCTCGTAGCGGCTGCTTGCTAACGACGCTGCCGGCCCCTGCAGTACGCTCCGTCTACAGGGCAGCTGACGTCATCCTCAACCGGTGCGCCTCTTTTGCTGTCTGCCACCCGCATCATAGCCGGAGAACGAGGTCCCAGAGGTTCTCCTGGCTCGTCACTCCACCTTCCTCTCAGGAGAGCTGCAGGAGCTTTGTTGGAGGTCCTCTTTTCATCAGCGAGAGATCATTTCAAGATGCTCCACGGCTGCACAACGCCTCTCCAGCTCTGCTACGCCAGCCCCTCCCATCAGACGTCCCCGGCATCCGGAAGTTAATTTTTTTTCTCGGACTTCGCCAACAGGGGGCCCTCTAGGACAACAAACAGAGCTCAAGGGAAGGTAACCAGGTGTCGGGTTGCTGGAGGTGTGTTGATGACACAATGTGAAATAACATCATTTTATGATGAAGTGTCCTTTAGCCAGGCTGTCAGCATGGTTTATCTGACAAGCGGCACACACACTCATCACGAATGAGCCTTTTTAAGGTTGTTTTTCATTCACTGTCAGCGGTGCCGATACGCGCTCCCGCGGCATGAAAGTGCGCACGCAGCTCTCAGTGCCCGCCGTTCACGTCAACGTTAACGTGAGACCACGGTACGAGCTCAGCAACGTATCTCGCTCTCGGCAGAAGCGACACACGTTTTTTTCATTGCAGTGATGTCAAACTCGCGCTCCCGCGGCGTCAGCAGTTTCACAAGCCTCACAGCGGCTCTGCTCCTTCATCCTCGAAGAAGGCTTTCTGAATTAATACTGCAGCTCGTGGAATCACTCAGAAGTTCACATGACTTGCAGCCAAGAATGAACGTGTTTCTACAGACCGAGCCAGTGGTAGCCTCGCTCCACCAATGCCGCGCGCTGCTTCCTGACCGCACCAGTGCCAACGCGCGCTCCCACGGCGTCAGCAGCTCCACAAGCCTCACAGCGGCTCGGCTCATACATCCTCGAAGAAGGTTTCCTGAATTAATATTGCAGCTCGTGGAATCACTCAAAAGCTCACAGGATTCGCAGCAAACAACGAACGTGTTTCTGCAGACCGAGCCAGTGGTAACCTCGCTCCACCGATGCCGTGCGCTGCATCCTGACCGCACCAGTGCCAACGTGTGCCCTCGCGGCAATCCTGGCTTAAGGCGTCGCATGGATGAGGACACACACACATGACCCTTCTGGGCACGTCGGCTCATATGTGCACCCGCTTCCCGAGTGTTACACGGAGCAGCTGCACACAACGTGAGCACAACTCAGATGAGCTGCTCCCCGCAGCATCAGCAACACACAACGTCTTGTATGCTCGGTGACGCGCGTGTTTTTTCTTTTTCACTCAACGCGCTCCAGCTCACATCAGCATGCATGTGAATTTCACAGCATAAATGCGTGCCCCCTTTATAACTTATAAATGGGTGGCAATGAACGCGCGCTCCAGACGGATGGGCGAACCGTTTTCATCCGGGATTCACGCTGCAGTTCAGCTCAAACCCCGGTGTGGAGGAACTCTGTGACGTTTTTTCTGTCATTTATGAACAGATCTCGTCCCCTCTAGCAGAAGCTCAGGAAATTCTGTTTTAAATGTAATTTTTAGAGTCTCAGAAGAAGAGGAAAACGCAAGGTCCCTCTCTCATCACTTCCTGGTCCCAATGAACTGGGAAGATGAGATTTATTCTAGATTGTCAGTTTCTGAACTGTGAGAAACAACACTCCATTATGCGCCCGAGCCGCTTTAATTCTGCTTTATCTGGACACCTGCTGCTACTGAGCAGTTTGTACAGACAGGTGGCAGCAGTGCAACTCACGTGAACCGGTTGAGTGATATCAGCTGTTTTCCGTCAGCAGACCTACGTCACACACATTTAACAAGCTGTGGGGGCGCTGTGGCTCTCCACACAGCAGCTCTTTTAAATGTTTTTGGAGTGTCGCACGGGATCTTTGAATGTGACTCAACACTGACCTTGAACTGCAGAATCATCAGCGTTTTTGATTCACACAGACAGCAGTTACTGTTGCATACATACTGGCAGGAGATGTATGCGTTTCAACCCATGTGCCACATTGTGAGACAGATGCTGTGTGGGGCACACCCAATCTGCTCTCCATTGGAGTGGGTACATCTCATGTATTCCGAACAGGGGGCGGATGTGATGCCCAAAGACGGTCCTTTGGGGCACGGGGACCTGGGACTTTCCACCCAGAGCTATGGCTCAGACACGGTAGAAATCCTGCCAGCATCTGTGGACGTGTAGCAACACGAGAGAACGCTCAATGTCAATTATAATTATCGTGGAGCCACGGGACGATCCACCGCTGGGTGGACATGCCTGCTCACAGCCTGTGGTCGTAATGCCTTTTCACCTTCTTCTCTCCCTCTGATATCACGGTTTTCTGAACCGAGCTCAGGAGAAGGGACTGGCAGCTCCTCTGCCCCAAGTGCGTGAACGCATCATGGTTCCCAGGCCTACGACATTTGTTATCAGGGCGCTCGTGGAACCTGCCATGGAGGGAGGATACTCTCCTCCAGGTGGGAGGAACGATCAGGAATTAATCAGAATAGGCCAGCACCTGTGGTTTGGCCGCTATGCGGATCTTTTTGAGAGGATGGATCTTTCTCAAGATGTAGTGCGTACGATTCAGGAGTCACGTGCTGCAACCACCACAGCGCTGTTCACATCAAGTGGTCAGTTTTTTCAACGCTGCTGAACAGAGAAAGGCGTAGAGGCCACTTCAAGTCCACTGGACGACATGCTGTCCTTTCTGCAGCAGTCGAGGGACAGAAATCTGGTGTCCAGCACGACTATCGTATGCTGCAGCCGTGTTTTCTTCTTGTCTCAAAGTTGTCGGAAACAGAACAACCTTTAATCATCCTCTGACGGAGCATTTTGTCTCAGATTGATATAGCAGCTGTGGCCCTGTTTGTGACACGAGAAACGCTCAGTGTCAATTATGCGTTTCTCTGAGCCCACGAGACGAACCACCGCTGGGGTGGATGCGTTTGCCCACAGCCCATGGCCCAAAATGCTTCTGTACGCGTTTTTCTCCACCTCCTCTGATTATACGGTTCTTGAACCGAGCTCAGGAGGAGAGATTGACAGCTCTCCTGGTGGCCCCGAACGCGTGAGCGCACCATGGTTCCCAGCCCTGCAACGCCTGCTGTTGGGGTGCCCGTGGAAACTGCCGTAGAGGGAGGACGCTCTCCTCCAGGCAGGAGGAGCGACCAGGAGTTACCCAGAAATAGGCCAGCACCTGTGGGTCTGGCCATTGAACGAATCCACTTAGAGAGGATGGGTCGCCCACAGGATGTAATGCGCACAATTCAGGTTTCACGTGTTGCATCTACCACAGCGATGTACACATCAAAGCGGACAGTTTTTTCAGCGCTGGTGTACAGAGAAGGGTGTAGAGGCCACCTCATGTCCATTAGGTGGCATGCTGTTCTTTCTGCAGCAGCTGATGGACAGAAATTTGCATCCAGCACGTTTAAAACGTACGCTGCAGCCATCTCTTCCTGCCACGAAGGTTTCTGAGACAGAACAGGTTTTAATCATCCGCTGATGAAGCGTTTTCAAAAAGGTGTACAGAGACGCAGGCCTGTCTCACACCCACTTGTTCCACAGTGGGATTTAATACTGGTCCTGCAGGTCCTGATCAAAGCTCCATTTGAATCTTTGGATCAGGTTCCACTTAAATTCTTGTCTCTTTAAACAGCCCTGCGGCTGGCTTTAACATCCGCTAAGAGAGTGAGTGTTTTATCTGCCCTCTCTGTCGCTCCGTCATGTCTCACAATTCAGGCTGACGGCAGCTCAGCTGATTTTAGACCAACCCAGCTTTTATGCCTAAAACATCACGAGCTCTTTTAATCAAGAGCGATATCGTT
>NC_056513.1:41261222-41275409 GCF_014905685.2 Nematolebias whitei
CCCCCCCCCCCCCCCTTCACACAGATCAGAAGAAGTAGTGTCTTTTTATCTCCTCTGTCCTGTGCGGGCGTTGACATGTTACATAGCGTGCACAGCTGCAATGCGTCAACATTTGTTTGTGCATTATAGAGATGCGTCTGCAGGTTGCCCGTTATCCACTCAGCGCTTGTCCCACTGGCTGTGTGAGGACATTTCTGAAGCCTACAGAGCATCAGATTTAGAGTCTCCTGTCAACCTCAGAGCACACTCGACCAGGGGTATCGCATCTTCGACTGCTTTGCATAATGGTATGTCAATGCAGGACATTTTGCACTGTGGCCGCGTGGTCAACACCCTGCTCATTTATTCACTTTCATTTACGTGATGTGACGGCTCGTTCCATGACACATTCTGTCTTTAGTGTTTTTCAGAATGAATATTGTTGTTTCATGGAACTCCGTTTTACTCACATCTGTCTGCATGCATTACAGTGTGAGATGTTATCAGTCACAAGTTGTGACTGTTATTTTGGTTCTATTGTCACTAATCAGTTCACGACTATTGTTACCAATCAGTTCATTTGATTAATAATCAGCTCTTCTGTTATTATTAATCTGTTCATACGGTTCAGCCGTAAACCGGTTGGTTCATGGCTCTTTTCAGCGTTTTTCCCTCCCCGTTGAAGTTTTCCGGGGCATTCGTGCATTCGGAATGCATAGTTACACAACATGCGTCTGTGCATGGCACACATAATTACGCAATGCGTAATTATGCACATAGGGAGCTGAGTGATTAAACTTTTTTGGGCAAGCTTCTGCTTCATACGGTGTTCGAATGGACCCAGTGAGGCGAGGACAACATCCGCTTCGCCCTTAACCCACTAAGCGACAGCCTTAAAGGGCGAAGCCTTTACGAAATAGAATGTTGGTTACGTACTGTAACCCCAGATTCTATGAGTATAGACGTAGCCCTTTAAGCGTTGAGCCTCACTGGCTCCTAAATGGCTGAAGAAAAAGCTATTTTTGGGAGCCGATTTCCCGCTCTTAACCTAATTTATACAGACCGGGTGGGGCCCACACAGCAGGTGGGCGTGGACTAAATTTTTCAGTGCAATGCTTCGCATAACGGGATAAACCCACTAAGTGACAGCCTTAAAGGGCTACGCCTATACTCATAGAATCTGGGGTTACAGTACGTAACCAACGTTTTGTTATTTGATCCATATTCCCTCCATTAATTACATTACAAAGCACAACTTATAGCTTTCAGAGTAATGCAAAAACGTGTTTTTTAATAATGACTGGTTTGCTTTGGACAGAAATGCCACTGTTAGTTTAATGCCACTGTTAGTTTAAAACAACAGAATCAAAAGGCTAGGATAACTAAATTAAATTGTTATCTAAAATGTAAAAATTGATATAAATGAAAAGTGACATTATTTGAGTCATTTAGTTTAAAGTCTGTGTAAGTCTTAAGGTTTAAAAAGAAGTCAAAACTTTCAGTCTTAATTATGGAAACTTGGATAAATGAGAGCCTTCACATGTAGTAAATGTAATAATGTCTTCTTTTTCCTTTTAGCCTGCTGTGAGTCAAGAAGTCCCTTCACTCTCTGGTGGTCGTGTTTTGGCAGATGATCCAGCATCCAGGCCAAAAGACTTGAATGACAAAGAACGATGCTCTATTGTCCAAAAAGGCCCTGTTCAGCTAGATATTGACTTCCCTAGAAATCCAGATGGACGCAGATTTATATCTCAGGAATGGTGATATAAATCACAAAATGGTACATTTTGCCATTTAGGCTGACTTGGGGGAGGGCCCCTTTACAAAGGTTTGCCTTGGGCCCCAAAATGTCTAAGTCCGCCACTGCTTTTATCCCCCACATTAAAAACGTTACTAGAACTGCCTTCTTCCACCTGCGTAATATCACTAAAATTAGAAACATCTGATCTAAAAATGATGCAGAAAAACTGGTTGATGCATTTGTCACGTTTAGACTGGACTATTGCAAAGGTTTATTATCTGGATGTCCAAATACTGTACTTCCTTAAAACGTCTTCAGTTGATCCAAAATGCTGCTGCCAGAGTCTTAACCAGAGTTAGTGGGAGAGATCATATCTTTCCAGTTTTAGTTTCTCTCCATTGGCTCCCTGTCAAATCCAGAATAGAATTCAAAATCTTACTTCTAGCCTACAAAGCCCACAACAACCTGGCTCCATCTCATATTACAGATCATATTGTTCCATATTTTCCTAACAAAGCACTTCGCTCTCAGGCTGCAGGTTTACTTGTGGTTCCTAGAATTTACAAAAACAGAATGGGAGGCAGATCTTTCAGTTATCAGGCTCCTCTCTTGTGGAACCAACTTCCAATCTCTGTCTGTGGAATTGTGGAAATGAAAACATTGATACCAGTTTATTTTGTTCATCAATTTTATTTTATTTCATTTTCAATTTCATTATAACTCTTATTATTTATTTACTTTATATCACACTCTGTTAAGCTTATCTAAACTGCAGCACTTTCATCAGTGTGTGAAGCTTTTTAACTTCCGTTTCTCACAGACTGCTGGTACAGAACCCCAGCTAGGACAACTAAGCTAGGACAGCTCACTTGCTAGGTTCTTCTCAAACCTAGGCGAGGCGGCTCACTCACTGGGTCTCAAACCCAGGTGAGGCGGCTTCTCCCCCCCCCCCCCCCCAGGTTACCAAACCAGCCCCTGTTTCGCTGCACCTCATCCATTGATCCATAAAGAACTCTCCACCCTCCATCAAAAACTCTCTGCCCCTCTACACCCTACCAACTGCCCCCATAAAGAACTCTCCACTCTTCATCAGACTTTTTACAGGTTCTCCCCCCAGGAAAAGACACTGCAAAAATGGGCCTCCTGCAACATCCATGGAAAACCACCCTAGCACTGGGCCTACGGTATTGTATGGAAAGCCGTTGACAGACAGACTGGGGAGATTGTGGCAGTGAAGAAAATCTTTGATGCTTTCAGAAACAGAACAGATGCCCAGTGAACATACAGAGAAATCATGTTCCTTTAGGAGTTTGGAGATCACGTCAACATTGTCAAGCTTCTCAACATCATCCAAGCACAAAATGATAGACATTTTCAAAACATGGATACGGACCTGCACGCTGTGATAAAGAAAGGCTCTCTTCTCAAGGATATTCACAAGCCTTATGTCATGTACCAGCTCTTCAAAGCTATCAAATATCTCCATAGGAGTTTGTTTAGCCATTCTAATAAACTTGTGGTTGCTGTTGTATACCTTGTATTCGCTCATTGTCCACACGCCTGATCTCGACTGCCCTCACTCCTGAACACCTGGCAGAAATCTATGCCCTATTACATAACAATGTCAATCCTGACTCCAATAAGTGTAACCCAACCACCCACTCTACTGTTTTTGTCCTGACCAACAAGAAGACAAACATTATGTAAATATTTTGTTTTATTATGTTTTTGCTTTTCACAATTTTGTCATTTTATTTTTATGATTTTTTTTTTACTTTTTGCTTGCTCTCATTACAGGGGTCTGTCCCCCACAAAAACAGCCTTAGCAGATTTCTAACCGATGTTTATGATAGCCATATGCTAAACCATACTCTGTATGAAACATGTGCCTTGAAGGTTCTGTTAATCAGTGTCTATATCTCTATCTGTACATATTCGTGTTATTGTTGTTCCTATGGGAACAAAAGGGAGGAATTGTGGAAATGAAAACATTGATACCAGTTTATTTTGTTCATCAATTTTATTTTATCCATCCATCCATTTTCTTTACCCGCTTATTCCATTTTGGGTCACGGGGGTCACTGGTGCCCATGTCCAGCAATCACTGTGCGAGGGGCGGGGTACACCCTGGACGGGTTACAAGTCCATCACAGGGCCACATAGAGACCAACAACCATTCACTCTCTCACTCACACCTAGGGACAATTTAGAGTTACCAATCAGCCTAACATGCATGTTTTTGGTCTGTGGGAGGAAACCGGAGCACCCGGAGTAAACCCACGCATGCACGGAGAAAACATGCAAACTCCACCCAGAAAGCCCCCCGGACCGGGGTTTGAACCAAGGACCTGCTCGCTGAAAGACAACAGCTCTACCGGTTGCGCCACAGTGCTGCGTATTTTATTTTATTTCATTTTCAATTTCATTATCACTCTTATTATTCATTTACTTTATATCACACTCTGTTAAGCTTATCTAAATTCAAATTCAAAAATACTTTATTCATCCCAGAGGGAAATTATTTGTTGTTGTAACTCGTTATCCTCATTTCATTAAGACATGTTATAGATACTGATGGCTGTAGACAGGAAGGATCTCTTGTAAAGGTCCATCCCACAGTGGATCCTAAGAAACTGGCTGCAGATGCCTTTCGATCCGTCCACCCAGACTCAGCTGGCCTCTCGGTTCCCCCGGGCTGTAGGCCTGCCCGAATGTCGGGCAGAACTCCTCCCAGAGCAATGGCCACTCCTCCCAGCAGTCTGCCGAGATCCTTGTTGCTGCGGACAGCCAACTGTAGGTGCTGAGGGATGATCCTGTCCTTCTGCTGTCGTGAGCCGTGTTTCCTGCTAGTTCCAGGATCTCAGTGGTCAGACACTCGAGCACAGCTGGCAGGTAGATGAGAATGCATCCACAGAACATCCTTTCAACTCATTTGAGATTTGGGGCTGTAGCTGAGATATTATTTGAGCTTTTGAGATGTTAATCAGCTGCTGTTGGCTGTAGAAAACTGCCTTGTTGCCATGGTTACGCATCATAACAAATGTCCAAAACTAAAAAAGTTTCAGTAAAAATCCTTCTAGCTGCACAGCATCCAATACGAGAGGAAACAATCATCCAAAAAAATTTGATTTACATCCATAAAAAGAGGAATTAAAGTTTCCAAAAGCAAAATCTCAAAATGAAAGTAACAGAGCTGCTCCAACATGCAGCCACCTTGAGCGGCGCAATTCTAGAACTGCAGCAGTTGCATCAGTGTGTGAAGCTTTTCAATTCAATTCAATTCAATTATACTTTATTAATCCCAAAGGGAAATTATTTGTTGCAGTAACTCGTCATCCTCATTTCATTAAGAGATGTTATAGATGCTGATGGCTGTAGGCAGGATCTCTTGTAAAGGTCCATCCCACAGTGGATCCTAAGAAACTGGCTGCAGATGCCGTCCGATCCGTCCACCCAGACTCGACTGGCCTCTCGATTCCCCCGGGCTGTAGGACCGCCTGAATGCCGGGCAGAATTCCTCCCAGAGCGATGACCACTCCTCCCAGCAGTCTGCCGAGCTCCTCGTCACTGCATACATCCAACTGTAGGTGCCGAAGGACGATCCTGTCCTTCCGCTGTCACGAGCCGTGTTTCCTGCTAGTTTCAGGATCTCAGTGGTCAGGCACTCGAGCACAGCTGGCAGGTAGATGAGAATGTGTCCACAGAACATCCTTTTCAACTCATTTGAGATTTGGGGCTGTAGTTGAGATATTATTTGAGCTTTTGAGATGTTAATCAGCTGCTGTTGGTTGTAGAAAACTGCCTTGTTGCCATGGTTACGCATCATAACAAATGTCCAAAACAAAAAAAAGTTTCAGTAAAAATCCTTAAAGCTGCACAGCATCTGATACCAGAGGAAACAATCATCCAAAAAATGTGATTTACATCCAGAAAAAGAGGAATTAAAGTTTCCAAAAGCAAAATCTCAGAATGAAAGTAACAGAGCTGCTCCAAACATGCAGCCACCTGGAGCGGCGCAATTTTAGAATTTTTTAACTTCCGTTTCCCACAGACTGCCGGTATGGAACCCCAGCTCCAAAACCGGTCACACGGACCACAAACGTATTGTCTGTTTTTACCCTGATAAGATTGCAAATGAGCGCCTGTTGTGTCAAAGCATGTTACGTGTGAAGGTGTATAAATGAAGCCGTACTGTTCATGTTTTTTGAGAACACACAGAACTCACTGAGCTGCGTTTTCGTTTCATGTGTTCTCCCTTCTGCAGAAGAGAAATAAACTTTGCTACGTGTTTTTAACAAAAGTTCTCAGTCTTCTAAATTTTATTGAACAACAAGTTTGATAAAACTCCAACTTGTCCGTGAGGCTGACGCATTATCCAGTTTTAAAACTAGGCTTAAGACTTTCCTTTTTGCTAAATCCTATAGTTAGGGTCAGCTTGGGTTTCCTGAGCTGCCCCTTAGTTATGCTGCTATAGGCTTAGACTGCTGGAGGACAAACTGACCACAATTTTCACTCTACTACTGTCTTTACTTACTCTGCTCAACCTGTTTTGTATTTGTAATTATTTTTTCTATCCTTAACATGTGTTATTTTGTCTTTCAGATACACCTGGACCTATACCTGGACCTACCATTCTATGTTCGTCTGTCTCTTCTTCCTGTCCTCTCAACCAGCCGGTCAAAGCAGATGGCCGCTTGTCCTGATCCTGGTTCTGCTGGAGGTTTCTTCCTGTTAAAAGGGAGTTGTTCCTTTCCACTGTTGCCACTGTGCTTGCTCAGGATGGGAGACTGCAACGAAGCCAAGATTCAACTTGTCTGCTGGATTCCTTAGATAGAGAACTTTACTAATTGGCTTTTATGTTTGTGAATGTTCCTGTAAAGTGCCCTGAGACAACTTTGTTGTCATTTGGTGCTATATAAATAAACTGAATTGAATAGATTGTGTTGCCATTCCTGTGAGATTTAGAAGGTAACCCAATCAGGAAGGAAGTCCTGTTTCTCTGACTTGTTCAATCCAGTTTACAGCTCTTGGCTGTTTTACAGATTTGTGCTTGTGTAAAATCAGGCACCAAATACATTTCTGGTATTCAAGGTTGGCATTCAGTTCTAGTCTTCTGGTACTTTACACCTGCTTTTTATTGACTTTAATATACAAACACATTTTATTAAAAGTGTTTTTTTTATCAAAGTTCATGCTCAATAATCCAGGTAAAAAAAATCCAACAAAGTTAAGTCAGGTACTCTGTCTTTTGGATGAAACATCCATCCATCCATCACGTTTACCCGGTTCTTCCTTTTATGGGTCGGGGTGGTCATTGAATTATTGAGCATGGACTTTGATGTTTTGAACAACTTTGGTCATGGCTGCCTAAGAGGAGCTGACAGGGGAGTAGGTGGTCTCTAGAAACCATCTTCTCACCACCAAACTGGTTGGCCCACTACGGGAGTATGCTGCTTGTGGGACTGGGTTTGTTGTGGCACCTTGGACTGATGAAGTCCTTTGGATGAAATGTTTCAGCAAAAAAACAAAAAGAAACTGCCCAGAGGACCTGATTTAATTTGTTGGAAGTTTTATTAGTATTTTACATTGTGAGAGTGAAATGTCTTTAATGAGCACCGTTGCTCATCGTTGGCATCGGCGGGGGCTCTGTTTTATAGACTTTTGAAAAAGATATCGGCAGCAGTTTTGGCCATGGAAAAGCTTCCGAGTCAGTGTGAAGGTCTGGTCCTCGCTGTGGGAACTTTAAATCGTCTGGTTTACGAGCTTAACTGTAAGGTGGAGGCGATTGAGAATCGCAGACCACCTGCGGCTTCTGGGACTCGTCAGCGTGGTGGGGTCGACCTTGAAGGAGACTCATAACATGGATCAGTGGAATGGAATCCCACAATTAGGCATTTTCGGAACCAGAACGCCCAGATGGACTCAAGGCTGAAGAAAAAAATCTGTCTGCCTGAAGAAAAACAAAAATCAAGCTTATCTGAATCAGACTCCTGACGGCCTCGGAGACGGGCTGACTATCAAATTTCTCCTGGGACATGAGTTCCCAAGAACAAAAGCTTCATCCATCGCCCCCCCACGAGAACTTTCTGTGCAAGCTTATCAGTACTGCTGGCTGGAACAACATCCTCAGAAAAAACGCTCATGGACAAATCTCAACACCTCGATGTCAAATGCAAATGTAATCATGTTTTAATTGAGCTGCTGGTAGAGTTTTTTGATGTCTCAAATCGTGTCCTGATAGACAAGATGTGAAAGATCTTTTTTTGTAATACCACTATCTACCCTCATGTTTCTCCCCCTTTTCCTATTAAAGATTATTATCTGATAAGGATAAAATGGCCGCGCTCTCCTGTAGTTGCAGCTTCGTGCACTCCGCCCATCTTTCGGACGACTGTACGTACATATTCGCGTTGTACCTCGGTGCAATTCCAATAAAGTTTATTCTGATTCTGCTCGGTGTGTGCACGACTGCAGAGCACGATTGAAACATATGAATGAACACTAGACTAAGAGTGGATCCACGCAAGTGAATGCAAAAACAAAACATCAAACTTAAGAATAATTTCTAATAATGTATCATCAGGTAAGGAGTCAATGATAGTAATCAGAATCAGAATAAGCTTTATTATCATTGTACTGAGATACAACAAGAATATGTAATGAGTAAGTAATAAGTAAGTACACAAACAATAAATAAAATTGATTGAGATGTAAAGTACCAAAAGTAGGCACAAATATTTCTAGACCACAAGTGCCAAATACTGACTTTGAGCGTGCACATTTAGTATGTGCTAAAGGTCCATTCTTAAAGCCTGGGGTGAAGGAGGAAGGGTCAGCTTGGTGTTAGTGTTGTGTTTTAGGAACTTTGGAAAACTGACAATTATTTTAAAGATCTAACACCAAATAGTGCATTAAAAGTGTTCCAGCTCTGGCACAAGAAGCAGATGAAAATACATTAGCAGTCATTTATAATAATAATACTTTATTTTTATAATAACATATTTATAATTATATTTATATTATTACATTAATATTTATAATTATCAGTCTACTATGATTTTTATTAATACTAAAGTACATTTAACTGTGAGTCAAGCACGTTCGGGGGACCCCTGGGGGCCATGAGCATCCCCTGGTTTGGTTTATGCTTTTGTCCGGCCTTGGTTGGTCCTTGTTTCCCTGCGTTAACTGCACCGACCCCCTCCCCCTCCTAGATCCATCCATACCTTTGATTTCCACCCGTGTCACATATTAAAAGCTTTAGCGGTCATGTCAGGGGCTATTTCCGTCCTCAAAATCTTATTAAGCGACTAGACAGGCTGCAGGACCGAGCGGCAGTCTGCTGCACGTGGAGGTGAGAGTATCCAGGACTGCAGCGCGGGTACACCTGCAACACCTGTCTGTCCCTCCATCTTTGGGCCTGGTACCATTTATCCTTCACAGGACGCCGGCCAGGAGCTGAAAACAACCAGACATCAGCGGGACCATGCTGACGCTGTTGACGTCCATGTATCTGCTGGTGCGGGCGGTTTCCACGCAGGTGAGTTGAAAGCAGCACCGCCGTTTGTTAGCATACACGGAGCTGACCGCGCGTCCTTGAACGCACCATGAAAGACCGTCAGTTTGGACTCGTTCATGCGAGTTCGTCAGCTCAGGTGCTTCTTTAAGGTTTCATTTCTCCGCAGTGGAGAACAAATGAGTAATTTTACACGAACACAGTCCCGTGTTTTTATCACTCTCATTCTGGGTTTTCTCCTCAAATAGTGTGTAAAAAAAAAAAAAAAAAAAAAAAAAAAAAAGCACCTTCGGATGAAACGTCGTGCTTTACTCTGACCTAGTCTTTATTCTTCATTTAGCAGTCTTTAGTTTTTTTTACCAAAGAAACAGTTAGTGGTGCATAGAGGGAAAACAAATTAAACTTCCGGTCAGCGACTTCAAAATAAAAGCACACCATTAGCGATAATCTTTTTTCATTCGTCCATCCATTATCTTTACCTGATTCTTCCTTTTCGGGTCGCAGAGTAATAATAATAATCCTTTTATTTAATAAAAAATAATAATAATAATGTCGATTTGGGAAAAAAAAAAAAGAACTTCCTTAAAGAAATAATTTGGACATTTCAAAGTGGGGTTTTGTGGAAAGGTCATGAGCTAATAATAATTTCTTACCTGCAGTGGATAACTTTGAACAACCTTGATTTGGAGAAACAAGGTTACGTAATGATGGGCCTTTTTCACTGCAGACATTTTAACGTGAATGAGGAGAGAAAACTCGGGTGTATTCATTGTGGGCTGCATTCCATTTAGAGGAAGCTCTGCTTTTTCAAACATTTTACAAAACTATCTGCATATACATTAATGGTGAATGGTATACTTATGAGAATTTCATTAACATTAATGATATAAATATATCTCAAAAAGAATTTGATTTGGTCATTAATTCTATTCCTCATAATTTACATGCACTAGCACAAACCATACATTTAGAAGAATTATACTTTTATGATTCAATTTATATTGAAGGTACTAACATAATGCATAAGAATTTCAATAACAGGTTTATCAGATCTCAATTAGTTACTTCCTCTACTCCCATAAGTAAACATCGATGGGGCTACTTGAGCAATAAACTATGGAGGGAAATTTTCTTATTGTCTTATAAATATATTTTATCTAATAGAATTAAAGAATTTGTATTTAAAATTTTACATAGATATTATCCAGTCAAAGACTACATTTGCCGTTTCTTCCCAAACGTCAGCAAAAACTGCTCTTTTTGCCAGTGTGAAGGTGAAAGTATTGACCATCTATTTGTAGATTGTTTTCATATTACAATATTCTGGTCTGAAATACAAGAACTGCTTACTAAAAAAATTAAAAAGTACATTGTGTTATCAAAAAAGCAAATTCTTCTAATATTTAATAATTCATTATTTTCTTCAGACGAACTATTTATAATAAATTTAATTATTATTTTGGCAAAATATTATATACACAAAATGAAGTGGAATGAAAAAATACCCTCTTTTAATAATTTTAAAGAAACTGACCTAAAAATATATATTGCCTCTATTGATAAGCTTAATTTTAATAATAAAAAACTTATAAGAACAAAAACTCTTTTTCAGAAATTTAATTTTATCCCATAAGCAGACCCCTTTGTTGTTTTGTTGTTTTGTTGTTTAGTTTTCTTTTTCTCTTTGTATTGCATTTATTGGTTTATTGTTTCAGACCCTCTGCTATTTATGCTTGAATTTTATCTTTGTATATTTACCGAGATAGTTGTATTCACATTTAGTTAAGAAATGTGAGGTCTAGTTTAATATGTTTTGTGACAGTTTTGTATCATTTGTGTGTGTGTGTATTTTGTTGATTTTGGTTTGGAAGAATTTTGTAATGTTCTCTAATTGAAATAAAGTTTAATTAAAAAAAAAAAAACACAAAAAAAAAAACTATCTGCATATGTAATGGCAAAAATGGAATGCAGCCCTCGTGAATACACCTTTGCTTTTCCAACTCATTCAGGTGGACATGTCTGCTGTGGCCCATTGTGGCAGCACAACAGCTCAGTGGTTAGCACTGTTGCCACACAGCAAGAACGTCGTGGGTTCAATCCCTGGTTGGACCTGGGGGTCTTTCTGTGTGGAGTTTGCATGTTCTTCTCGTGCTTGTGTGGTTTTCTCCAGGTATTCTGGTTTCCGCCCACAGACCAAAAACATGCATGTTAGGCTGCCTTCAGGCCCAGGCCTCCCTTGCAAACGAAATCTGTGATCTCAATGGGATTTGCCTGGTTAAATAAAGGTTAATAAATAAATTGACGAGCTGACTGCAAGTTCAAATTGGATCTAGACCAAAGTACAAGGTTGCAGTGTTACTTTTTAAACCTTTACACTTCTTTGTGATGTGGTTATTTATAAGGAATTCTGACGTTTGTTTTTCATATGCTAATATGTCATAATATTTCTGCTGAGCACGTTCTTTTTAAAATGAAATACTACTGTCATCTTTGCACTGCAGGTTTCCAACTTACATCAAAGTGCTACAGCTAGTTGCTACTGACATGTTTTGTGCTTGCAAATAACTACAGACGTCTCTGTAAATAAGTCTGTCGTGCACAAATGACAGCGAAAAAAAGTTTGGAGAATATCAGCAGTACGTTTTAGACCAGACTGCATTTATTAGGCCCGAGCAGTGAAGCGTTGCGAAGGCCTATTGTAATCGCTCTGTTCAGGCCCGAGCTGCAATTTTTTCCGCCAAATGAATTGGCGTTTTGGTGAGCTTAGCATATCCCAAAAGTCACCAAATTTGGCATCACGCATCAGGACTGGTGAAAAATTACGTATTGGATTAAATGCATGGCAAAAATTGCAAAAGAAACGGATCAAGAGCACCACCTAGAAATTTTCAAAAAACCCTCCGCATTAACCTTAGTTTGTAGTAGAAACATGAAATTTGGTACGCTTGTCCAATTCCCAAAGATGCACAGAAAACCCTCTGGCACCAACGTTGTACGATAAACAGGAAGGTGGAAATTTTGGAACGCCGGCCCAATTTTCACACCTTTTTGGCAATTTACAGCCTCCGCATTTGAATGAACTTCTCCTAGGAAGTTCGCTCAATCACTTTCAAACTTGGCCATTTTGGTCAAAAGGCACAGGGGACGAAAAGTTATCAAAACGGTTCGTTTCGGAGCATGCTGAAGGGGCGGGGCCAGACCTCAAAGTTTGACATCTCGCCATGAAAAACGAAATGCTAATAGCTCCTACACAAAAATGTCTGAGACATCAAACCTTAAGTGATTGATCCACATCCGGTCCCCTACAAGACTGAATGGTCAAATCATGACATCACTTAAGCCACGCCCCTGACAACAGGAAGTGTAAAGTTGTACGTTGAACGGTCCCTATCTGACCCCTGTTATCTGATCAGCATGATAGTGTGTCCAGTGACTGAAGACATGTTGGTGTAACTTGCTTTCCAACACTGACAGTTTGGGGCGGAGCATGGGGGCGTCGCGACTTGGCGAAGTAAGACGTAACGCCGTCGCCATATTTTTGGCTCTAAATTCCACATATTTGAACAGAGGTTCACCAAAATCAGTATGATCGATCATTATCCACTCCTTGAACAGGAAGCCATGATAATTGCCCAATAGCCTCCACAGCGCCCCCTAAAATATTTAAAACCTCAGCCCAAAGCCATTTTTGGACCAATAATTCTGAAACTCGGCAAATATCTGTATCTTCTCAGGACCTATGAAAAAGTCTCTTAGAGCCCTGGTCCAAACTCAACAGGAAGTTGGCCATTTTGGGTCAAAGGGTCATTTTTGGGCGTTTCTAATGGCAAATTTTAACAAACTCCTCCTAGGGATTTTGAGTGATTGCCTTGAAACTTGGTTAAGATGCCCCTAAGACATTGTAGAGTAAAAGTTATCAAAAGCTTTTGGTTTCGTTTTGTTAAATGTGCGTGGCTAGGCCTCAAAGTTTCACTTCACGCAATAAATTTACAAACGCTATAACTTTCACATTGAAAGACCAAAATGCAACAAACTTGGCATGACTCATCCCTGTTGGATACCTGACGATCCACTGTGGTCATATTTTGACATCATGAAAGCCCCGCCCACTCAGAACAGGAAATCTCTTTTTTAACTTGGAATGCTCTCTCTTTGACACCATTGACCTAATCAGGATGATCCTGTATTAGAAGACAAATAAGATGGTCTGACTTGATTTAAAGTGCAAACCGTTTTTGCTAGAGGATGTGGGCGTGGCAGCATGGCGAATTAAGAAGTGACGCAGTTGCAATACGTTTGGCTCTAAATTGCACAGATTTCAACCGAGGTGCACCAAAATCACTATGATCGATCATTATCCAACCCTTGAACAGGTTTCCATGCTAAGTGGCCAATATTCTCCATAGCGCCACCTACATATTCTTAAAGTTATAGCTCAGTGATAATTCATCCGATCTGCACAAGATTTATTGTGCGTCATCAGTGAGCACTTTTAGACACATTGATGTGGTGGTTTAACATTTGACTCAAGTGCGCCCCCTAGATTATTCTAACAGTTATATCTCAGTATTACATCATCTGATCTGGACCAGATTTTTGGTGCGTAATTAGTGAGCACTTCTAGACACATTGGTGTTGTTTAACTTTTGACTCCAGTGTGCCCCCTAGATTACTCCAACAGTTATATCTCAGTGATACATCATCCAATCGGAACCAGATTTTTTTGTACATAATCAGTGAGCAAGTCTAGACACACTGATAGTGTGGTTTAACATATGACTCAAGAGCGCCCCCTAAATTATTTAATCAGTTAGAGCTCAGTGAATTATCATCCAGTATGTACCAGATTTATTGATCGTGATCAGTGATCACGTATAGATACATTGGTATTTTTCTTTAACATATGACTCCATTGCGCCCCCTAGATTATTATAACAATTATATCTCAGTG
>NC_056513.1:41275419-41324810 GCF_014905685.2 Nematolebias whitei
TGACTCCATTGCGCCCCCTAGATTATTATAACAATTATATCTCAGTGATACATCATCCGATCTGAACCAGATTTTTTGGGCATAGACACACTGGTATTGTTGATTCATGACTCATCTTAAGCCCGGCCCACTCAGAGAAAACAATTATGATTATTGGATGACTCTTCCAGCTTGGCACTGTATAAGATTTAAGACTGAAACCATATTTGCTAACTGTTGATTACCACATATGACATGTTAAAAAGCCTAAAGGAAGTCCTTTACATTTGTGACAAAACAGGAAGTGACAATAACTCCCGTCTGGAAGGTCAGATTTTAGCCAAACTTGTAAGGCTTGAAGCCGGACTCATACTGATATGGGCGGGAGGTGATTGCAAAGTTTTGACATATGCGCACCCTGGTGGACGTATGCGGGAATGGCATGAGATGGCGATTGGGAGGCGTTGCTAGAGCTCCTGCGGTCGCGGGTGATGTCGAAGGTTCAGCGAATGCGTACCATGGCAAACAGGTGCAGGACGGGCACGAGAGCGATGGCGAACGGGCGGAGTCGCTGGAGCTCCAGCAGTCGCCTTAAGGTCAGAGCGGCGCTTTGCTGCGAGGGCCTTCAATGCTGCTTGCTGCTTTAATTATTTTTTATGACCTATGTGAGGAAAGCAAAGTATCCAGACAAAGGCTGAAAGATACAGTGCAAATCTAATTATGTTTTTCCAACTAGTTAGCGCAAAAGCGACTTTAAATTTTATTTTGAAGGCCGATTTTTCAGACTTCCGGTAGAGTTCCTGAAGGCTGCCACCTTGCAGCAGCAGAGCAGGCTGTAGTTCATCAGCACCATTGACAGTTCGTCTGATCTCTGCAGAAACTAAACTCAACAATCAACTCGGAGATTAAAAATATGTCTGCTGTGTTAATCTGACTCTGCTCACTCCATTTATGTCCATTTATAATCAACGTCACCTCTTCTGTTTAGATGTAATTAGTACATCATAAACAAAATCTGTGCACGCCTGACAGCACTGATGTGTTCACGTCTGACCTCAGTGTGGAACTGGACTGCAGACTAAAATCAGCTGTGCTCACAGGGAGTTCTGCAACATCAGATTAACAAATCTGTGCGCATTAACCCAGATTTGTGCTCAAGCTTTAGGAGCTAAATAAAGCAGGAGCCTTTGGTTAAACTGTGTTTAAACATTGCTTCACATTTTTTCTAATAAGTCATGAAAACAACTTGAGACTAGATTTTTTTTAGGCTTGTTGCAAATATTTTTCTTACTCGTGAGATTAAGCGCAAATGAACGTCACACCACAATTATATTTTGTTTTGCAGAAGAGTTTAGATGTAAAGAGTCTATATAAGCACATAGCATAGGATAAGGAGGTCCCTGTTAAAGCATCCTGAGCTGTTTGCCGGAGGTCAAAGTAGTAAAGGTACTGTGTAATTTTAATAAGGTCATGCACACACTATACTGTGTACTTTTACTAAGGTCATGCACACACTATACTGTGTACTTTTACTAAGGTCATGTACATGTTATACTGTGTACTTTTACTTAAGATCATGTACAAACTATACTGAGTACTTTTACTAAGGTCATGTACAAACTATACTGTGTACTTTTACTAAGGTCGTGTACACACTGTACTCCTTTACATGAAAACCTTAAAGAAGTGAGCTGAATGCAGGAAAAAGCACTGAAATGTGTGGTGTTGGGGGAGGTTGGATGCTTGGGTAACCTCTAGGTGTAGAAACAAAATCAGTCCAAAGATTTTATTCTGCTTTAATCCATGCTTTTAGTTTCTGTGTCATTTGAGTGTTTTTTCACCTATCACCTCTATGTCTTCTCCGTTTGTTCAGTAACAATCAAAAAAATAACCTTTTAGTTTGATTTATATAATAAACAGTTTAGTTTTTACTTTTTGATAATTAACAAGTCTTGTTAAAAGTCAGGTGTCACCAGAAAAGACTCTGCACTTTCAGAATATTTGATGTTTCGCAAGGGTCCAAATTTTGATTGACAGGGAAGTGATGAAATGTTTTGGATAATAATTTAACTAAAATTACCAGGTTACCAGGGCAAGACCTGCAGTAATTTGAAGGTGGTCATTGAATTGTAAACATACGTCATTTTGGTTCTTACAAATCCGGCCCCTAATATTATTCATCAAAAATAATAATTATAAAATATTCAAGTTTCACAACTTCTGCAATTTCAATCATCCTTTAGTGCCAATATAACCAATACCGTTATCTACAACACATGGTGAATCTGTGAAGTTATTAGTCCGAAGATACAAAACGTATAAGACAAGTCATTTGAAGTCAATAAAGTCAGTCCAGTTTGTCAAATGTTCTCGGTCTCCTGTAAAAGACACACTTTACTTATGGGTCTATTCAGGAACCCAGTCTTTGTCTTGAGCCGAAGATGAAAAACAAATCAATTTTTCCTGAATGGTCTCTTCAACTTTTCCAGTTATACAGGAATTCCGTGGTGCTGAATCATCAACAATGATCACAATGTCTCCTGGCATGAAGTTCTGTTTTGGGTTGCACCATTTCTGCCTTTGTTGCAGTTGTGGAAGATATTCCTTAATCCACCTTTTCCAAAATAGATCCAACATATATTGGACCTGTCTCCATCTGCGACAAGCATATATATCATCCTTTTGAAAACATCCTGGAGGAAGCAATGGTGCATTCTTGAGAAGCAATAGGTGGTTTGGAGTAAGTGCTCCAAGGTAATTTGGATCTGTAGAAGCCTTTGTAATAGGTCAACTGTTTAATACAGCTTCAGATAAAACTGTCCTGAGACCTTCTTCATCAAGACTTGGTACATTTAAGGTGGAATTGAGAACTTTTCTCACAGATCTTATGTCTTTCCCATACACCTCCATGATGTGAACCACCTGGGGGATGAAAAGTCCATTTAGTGTCCTTTTTGAGAAGTGCATTGTGTATACAATTCTGATTTCAACCTTTTATCATCTCCTTCAATTCACGATGAGCGCCCACAAAATTGGTGCCATTGTCAGATCACTGTTATTTTACTTGACCTCGTCTGGCAATAAAACAACAGAGAAGTGATAAAGGAGTGTGTCCAGTGAGAATGCCATTTCAATATGAATGGCTCTTGAGGTTAAACATGTGAATATTACACCATAGCACTTCACAGTAGACCTTCCTCATTTTATTGAAAATGGTCCAGAATTGTCAACTCCAGGTAAATGGTGGTTCATCAGGCGTTACTCTTTGTAAGGGCAAATCTGGCATTTGTTGTTTTCCTGGTGAGGTATTTATGCACCGACACACAACACATTTACCCAATTTTTCGTATTAGTACTGTGATGCCTGGAATCCAGTATTTTTGACATAGTTTAGATAGCATATGGTTTCAACCTCCATGACCCACCTCTTCATGGATATGTTTAAGGATTAGTTTAGAAATGTGAGAGGCTTTAGCCAGAATAACAGGATATTGACAAGAACCAGGTTTGGATCAGCCAAGTAACACCAAGACCAAGTTTAACAGTTTTATTGTGAATGGAAAATATCTGAGGTCCTGGGCCAAGTCCAGTCTGTCAAGAATTAGTGACTTTGGCATGGATCAGGAGGTGCAGGTGGATATTGGGGTTTTCACTAAACTTCTGTCTTGATGTTGAGGCTGAAGCTTTAGTCACGCTGAAGCTGTTGATGTCACTCTTGTACTACTTTTTCACTCTGCTACTGTCTTTACTTACTCTGCTCAACCTGTTTTATATTTGTAATTATTTTTTTCTATCCTTAACCTTAATCTTAACCTTAATCCTTATCCTTGGTGTTTTTGTCTTTCAGGTACACCTGGACCTATATCTGAACCTACCATTCTGTGTTCGTTTGTCTCTCCAGTGTTTCCCTTAGATAACTTGCCATGGCGGGGCACTCATCTCGTCCATGATTTTTAAACCGGGGGGGGGGGGAGACGGACAGACAGAGACACGTCCTAAGCTTTGCAGTGCGCTGTTTAAACCAACAGTTTTAGAGAGGGGGTGGGGGACACAGAGACAGCCGCGCGCTGTTTGCACCAACAGTTTTAGAGAAGGGTGTGTGAGAGGAGAGAGACAGAGACACATGTCAGCCGCGCGCTGTCGGGGGTGGGGGTGGGGGGTGGGGGGGTCGGAGAGACAGACACACATCTGAGCCATTCGCTGTTTGTACCGACAGTTTTCGAGTGGCGGGGGTGCATTCAGCATGAGGGTTCAGCACGAGGGAAGACGCTGCCTTTAGCTTTTTAGCTAGCACACCTGCGAGCCGCTAGTTTAGCGTTACGTAAGTGACAACAGGTGGTTGGGGGTGGGGTTCGGTAGACGGGGCGCTCGGTTCTGTTGATGGGGTGGGGCGCCCCGCTTGTATAATGGTAGGGGGAAACACTGATCTCCTTTCTGTCCTCTCAAACCAGCCAGTCAAAGCAGATGGCCGCTTGTCCTTAGCCTGGTTCTGCTGGAGGTTTCTTTCTTTTAAAAGGGAGTTTTTCCTTTCCACTATTGCCATTGTGCTTGCTCAGGATGGGAGACTGCAACAAAGCCAAAATTCAACTTGTCTGCTGGATTCCTTAGATAGAGAACTTTACTAATTGGCTTTTCTATGTATGTGAATGCTCCTGTAAAGTGCCCTGAGACAACTCTGTTGTGATTTGGCGCTATATAAATAAACTGAATTGAAACTGAATTGAAACTGAATTGAACGGACCTGCTGCAGCGGAGCAGATTAAAGGAATTGAGGTCCAGAACAGGGAGATCCAGAATCATGGTCTGTGAGTCATTACAGGAGTCAAGCCCGTTGAAGAAGAGCCGAATCGTGATCCAAAAGCGTAGTCAAAGGGGAAGGCGCAGTCAGAAACAATGGGCAGAAAGGCAGACTAATCCAATAGGATTCTGGCAAGGTGAGTTGTCAGAAACTGGCAAGGAGTTGTGGCAAGGCAAGAGACAAGATCAGGTACGCTGGATTTCTACTTCTGTAATAGGTTTGAGAATTTGGCATTGACTGAGTGAATGCAGGAAGCTTAAGTAGGGTGGAGAACAGGTGTAGAGCATGAGCTTGATTGCTGGGTGAGAGTGAGTGACAGGAGCATGCAGAGCTTGGCAGGAAAAACAAAAAACATGATGGGCTGTACATGGACTGTACTTATATAGTGCCTTTTTATCTAATCAAGATACTAAAAGCACTTTACACTACAATCTGTGTCCTCATTTACCCATTCATACAGCACTCTACTAGATCTCTACAAAGCTAATTGAACAAATCATTCTAAAGAGACTAATCAGAGCTTTAGATCACATTCATACACCAATGGGACACACGTCGGAGGCAATAAGGGGTTCAGTATCTTGCCCATGGACACTTCAGCTGTGACTGCTGTTGAATTCGAACTCCCAACTCTTGCATTGGAGGACGATTGCTCTAATCACTCAGCCACAGCCGCCCCAGTGAGGGGCAAAAACGTGACAGAACCCCCTCCTTAAGGTCTGGCTCCTGACGGACTACTAGGCTGAAGAGGATGGGAGATGTGGAACTGTCTGATGAGATTCTTGTCCAAGATGTGGCGAGTAGGGACCCAGGAGCACTCCTCTGGGCTGTATCCCTCTCAGTCCACCAGATACTGGAGCCCCCAACCCCAACATCTGGAATGGAGGTGTCTCCTGACAATGTAGGCAGGAGCACCCTCAATCAGTCGTGTGGGAGGAGGGGGACCGGAGGAGGGTTTGAACTGTGGCAGAACAAAAGGCTTGAGACAGGAGATTTGGAAGCTGGGGCTAACTTTTAAGTGAGCGAGGTAGTTGGAGGCAGACAGCTACAGGGGTGATAATTTTAGTAATGGGGAAGGGTCTGATAAACCAGAGGTGCCAGCTTATGAGATTCCACTCATAGCAGGAGGTCTCTGGTGGAAAGCCAGACCTTGTGACCCACCTGGTAAGTGGGTTGGGTGGACCGGCGCTTGTTAGCCCCCTTAGCCTAGGAATTGAGGAGGGCCCTCCTGGCCCTTCTCCAAGTTTGTTGGCACCTCATGACAGCGTGGTGGACTGAAGGGACCTGTGTTTTTCCTCCCCTGGACAGAGAACAAAGGTGGTTGAAAACCACAAACAATGTGAATTGGAGACAGACCTGATGATGAAGATGGTAGTACACTGATGGCATGATGACCATTTACTTGGGTCTCCTTAACAGAGCAGGCGTAGCTTGGTTTCCACCTCCTGACTGGCTCTCTCTGATTGACTCTCTTTCTGAGGGTGAAAGCCTGAGGAGAGACTAATGGTGATGCCCAGAAGACTACAAAAGTCCTTCCAGAATTTTGAAACAAATTGAGGCCCCCTGTCAAAAACTATGTCTCTAGGTAGACCATTTTGTCTAAAAATCTCCTTGGCCATGTTGTCACTAAGTTTCCTAGCAGAAGATAACTTGGGGAGAGGGATGTGGTGAACCATCTTTGAAAAATGGTCCACAACCATGAGGATAACTGTGTTACCTGGGGAGGATGGAAGGCCAGTAATAAAGTCTATCGATATATAGGACCATGAGCGAGATAGGACAAGCAGAGGACAAAGGAGCCCTGATGGTGGATGACGAGAGGACTTGGCTTGATTACTTGAATGACAGGAGTTTACAAAATGTTTGACATCTCTAGTTAGGTCTTCCTACCAAAACTTTGACTTAACCACACTAAGAGTCTTAGTAATTCCAGGATGACATAACATGTGTGAGTTGTGGCAGAGCTCGAGTACCTCTTTTATCTTGCTGTTGGGAACAAACACATGGTTTTAGGGTACTTGCATGGAGGAGGTCAGACCCGATTGGCCTGTCATAGGTCCGACTCCAGCTGGGTCATGGATAGATGGTACGTTGTCTGGCAAAATGAACTCGACCTCAGTCTTGGAGTTCCCATTCTCCTCAGAAATGCGAGGCAGGGCATCGGGCTTTGTGTTCTTTGTCCCGGGTCTGTAAGACAATACAAAGTCGAATCGACAGAAGAATAGGGCCCACCTGGCTTGTCTGGGGTTCAGTCGTTTTGCAGTATAGAGGTAATCGAGGCTCTTATGGTCTGTCCACACTCGGAAGGGTGCTTTGGCGCACTCAAGCCAGTGCCTCCACACCTCAAGGGCCAGCTTGACAACCAGCAGCTCACATTCCCCCACGTCGTACAAAGTAGTTTTGTTCTGCAGCAGAGAGACTTTTAGAGAAGAAAGCACATGGATGAACTCTCCCTTCATAGCTGTGCTGGCTGAGGACCACTCCCACTCCTGTGCTAGAGGCATTAACCTCTACAATGAAGAGCTTGTCAGGGTTAGGAGCATAGAGAATGGGTGTAGGTGAAAACAGTCTTAAGTTTTACAAAAGTGAGACCAGTGGCCTCACTACAAATAAACTTGGTCTTGGAAGATGCTAAAGTGTGTAGTGGATTAGCAATGGAGTTATAGTTCTTAATAAACTTTATATAAAAGTTAGCAAATCCAAGAAACCTTTGTAGCTGTTTCCTATCTTTAGGAACGGACCTATCAATGACCGCAGAAACTTTGCCAGGATCCATAGTAACCTGATTAGGTGTGATATTGAGGCCAAGGAAAGAGGTGGCGGTCTGATGGAATTCACATTTTTCGGTTTTGAAAAACAGGCTATTTTGCAGCAGTCTGACTAGGACTGATCTAACATGTTTGTAGTGAGAAGACAAATCTTTAGAAAAAAAAAGGATATTGTCAAGGTAAACAAATACGTACTGGTTTACCATATCTCTAAGTACATTATTGACTAATGCTTGGAACACTGCTGGTGCATTGGTGAGACCAAAAGGCTTTACCAAGTACTCGTAGAGGTGTTGAACGTCGTTTTCCACTTATTCCCCTCCCTGAGGCGGACCAGGTGATCGGCTTTTCTCATGTCTAACTTGGTGAAAACAGTGGCTCCTTGGATGAGATCAAAAGCTGTGGACATGAGAGGAAGAGGATACTTGTTTTTAATTGTGATTTTATTAAGCCCTCTGTAGTCGATACAAGTTCTGAGAGACCCATCTTTCTTTCCAACAAAAACCCCCCCCCGCCCCAGCAGGGGACGTTGAAGGTCTAATGATACCAGCCTGGAAAAAATCCTTAATGTAGTTTTGCATAGTGTCGTGTTCAGGACCAGATAATGAATATAAGCCACCCTTAGGTGGAGTAGTACCAGGAATGAGGCCTATGGCACAACTTTAGGGTCTGTGAGAGAGAAGAGAGGTTGCTTTAATCTTGTTAAATACCTCTTTGAGGTCATGGTACTCAGCTGGGACCTTAGAGAGGTCCGAATAAGTCTTGATATCTGCAGGGCTTACTGAAGGTAATACAGCATCAGATAGACAGGTTGTGAGGCAGTCATCAGCCCAACCAACAATCTCCTTACTCTTCTAGTTAATAGGTGGGTTATGTTTGTTCAGCCAGGAAGAGCCAAGAACAGCCGGAAGCTGAGGGGAATTGATCACAACAAATTTTATTGTCTCTTTGTGATTACATCCAAGTAATAGGGTGACGGGTCTGGTCTCAAGGTTTGAGTCATTTAGAGAGTGACCATCCTAAGTGAGAACCTTATGAGTCTTGGAAGATTTGGTTAATTCAATACCCACTGATAGAGCAAACTTGTGGTTGATGAACTCCGTGTCTGTCCCAGAGTCTATGAAAATGGCCACAGAAACAGGTCTTTGACCGTCTATGAGAATTTCAGCAGCCACAGTAAAAGGAGTGGAGGTTCTGGGACTTTTGATCTGACTCAGCAGGTACCTTCTCTTCCCTGCTGAGTCTTGCCTTTTAATGGGCATTGACCAATGGTGTGATTATTCTCTCCACAATAAATACATAGATTAAAATTTATTTTCCTTTATCTTTCTTTTGGAGTGAGGTGGCTCCTTCCCAGCTGCATGGGTTCCTCCAACTGAGGGATATTGGGAGTAGGAGCGACAGGTGTAATAGTAGAAAAGGTTTCTGACTCACCCCAAGGTCTAGATGGTCTCACCAGCCTGTTAACCTTCTCACGATCCCTTTCCCATAGATGTAGGTTGATACGAGTTCCCATGTCTTCCTCAGTAATCCTTGGTTTACAGTGTGTCCTTTATGTTGTCATTTGCCAGTCTGTCCTTTACGTTATCATTTAGACCTTGAAAAAAGGTGTCAGTTAAAGCGTCCTCATTCCAGCGGCTGTCGGCCGCAATGGCATGAAATTCAATAATATATTCAGTTACTCATCTATTGCCTTGTTTCTCTGGAAACAATTTTCATGCAGCCTCTCTCTCAGGCAGGATAGGATCAAACCCTCTGCACAGTTCTTTGGAGAAGGCTGAAAAGCTGTAACAACACCTTGCGTCTCTCTGCCACTCTGACATGCCCCATGATTTCTCTTTACCTGCGAGAAGTGAGATGACGCAAGCCACTTGAGCCCGCTCAGTGGGAAAGAAAGATGGCTGCAGCTGAAAATTGATCTCACACTGCGTTAGAAAAGGTTGGCATTGATCAGGCTCTCCTCTGAACAACTCTGGAGGAGACAAACAAGGTTCATTATAAACTGCAGGCAAACGATAAGAAGCTGCATGAGCAGTGGAAGCGTGAACTGAGTCCTGAATAGAGGATTGCTGTGACATGGATTTACGCATAGCCATCACTTCCTGCAAATTAGATTCTAGTTTGACTATGGCCGCCTCAACACAAGAGCACCACTCTTGGGTTGGTGCTTGATCCAGTTTTTGGCCAGATTCTATTGACAAGAACTGGGTTTGGATCAGCAAAGCAACACCAAGACCAAGAGTGGTTTAACAGTTTTATTGTGAATGGGAAATCTATGGTGGATGTCTGGGTCCTGGGCCAGGTCCAATCTGTCAAGCCAGAAGCATTAGTGACTTTGTCGTGGATCAGGAGGTGTAGATGGATTATGGGGTTTTCACTTACCTTCTGTCTTGATGTTGAGGCTAAAGCGTTAGCCACGCTGAAGCTGGTGACATCACTCCTGTAGAGTGAGCTGCTGCAGTGGAGCAAATTAAAGGAATTGAGGTCCAGAACAGGGAGATCCAGAATTGTGGTCCATGAGTCATTGCAGGAATCAAGCACATGGAAGCAGAGCCGAATCGTGATCCAAAAGCGTAGTCAAAGGGGAAGGTGAAGAGTCAGAAACCATAGGCTGAAAGGCAAACAAATCCAAGAGGGTTCTGGCAAGGCAAGGAGTCAGAAATAAGCAAGGAGTCATGGCAAGGCAAGAGACAAGATCAGGTATGCTGGATTTCTTTTTCTGCAATAGGTTTGACAATCTGGCATTGACTGAGTGAATGCGGGAAGCTCAAGTAGGGCGGAGAACAGGTGCAGAACATGAGCTTGTTTGCTTGGTGAGTGAGTGACAGGAGCATGCAGAGCTTGGTAACAAAATCAAAAATATGACAGACGTTGAGGGGCAAAAACGTGACAGATATTTAATCTCTTCTGGCATTGCTGTTCTGCTGAGTCGTCCACCAACCTCAGTTCAATTCAGTTTATTTCTATAGCGCCAAATCACAACAAAGGTGTCTCAGGGCACTTTACAGGAACATTCACATACATAGAAAAGCCAACTAGTTAAGTTTTCTATCTAAGGAATCCAGCAGACTCGTTGACTCTTCACTTTATCGCAGTCTCCCATCCTGACCAAGCACAATGGCAACAGTGGAAAGGAAAAACTTCATTTTAAAAGGAAGAAACCTCCAGCAGAACCATGCTCAGGACAAGCGGTCATCTGCTTTGACCGGCTGGGTTTTAGAGGATAGGAAGTAGAGGTAAATGAACAAAGAATGGTAGGTCCAGATGTAGGTGCAGGTATACCTGAAAGACAAAAACACATGTCAAAAAAAATTTACAAATACAAAACAGGTTGAGCAAAGTAAGTAAAGACAGTTGCATAGAGAAGAAATGTGGTCAGTTTGTCCTCCAGCAATTTAAGCCTATAGCAGCATAACTAAGGGACAGCTCAGTAAACCCAAGCCAACCCTAACTATAGGATTTAGCAAAAAGGAAAGTCTTAAGCCCAGTCTTCAAACTGGACAATGTGTCAGCCTCACAAACAGAAACTGGAAGTTGGTTCCACAAGAGAGGAGCCTGATAACTGAAAGATCTTCCTCCCATTCTATGTTTGGAAACTAGGAACCACAAGTAAACCTGCAGTCTGAGAGTGAAGTGCTCTGTTAGGAAAATATGGAATAATAAGATCTGTAATATAAGGTAGAGCTAGGTTGATGAGAGCTTTGTAGGTTAGGAGTAGGATATTGAATTAAATTCTGGATTTAACAAGGAGTCAGTGGAGAGAAGCTAAAACTGGAGAGATATGATCTCTCCCAGTAACTCCAGTTAAGACTCTGGCAGCAGCATTTTTGGATCAACTGAAGACGTTTTAAAGAAGTATTTGGACACCCAGGTAATAAACCATTGCAATAGTCCAGTCTAGACGTGACAAATGCATGAACCACATTTTCTACATCAATTTTAGATAAGATGTTTCTAATTTTAGCGATATTACTCAGGTGGAAGAAGGTGGTTCTAGTAACGTTTTTAATGTGGGAATAAAAGACATGTCCTGATCAAAAATAACACCAAGATTTTTAACATTAGAACTGGAGGCCAGGGCATAAGAATGATTTTTTTTCCCCTCAGATGCTCAAGTCCAAAAACCAAAACCTCAGTTTTTTCTGTATTCAAAAGCAGAAAATTAAGTCATCCAGGTTTTTATGTCTTTAAGACATGCTTGTAGTCTAAATAACTGATTGGATTCATTGGGTTTCATGGATAAACATACTGTAATTGCCTATCATCAGCATAACAATGAAAATGTATCCCATGCTGTTTAATAACTTTACCTAATGGAAGCATATATAAAGTAAAGAGTATTGGTCTGAGCACTGAGCCCTGAGGAACTCCATGATTAACTTTGGCATATGAAGAAGATTCATTATTTATATTTACAAAATGGAATCTATCAGGTAAATATGATTTAAACAATTTTAGAGCTATTCCTGTAATTCCAGTATCATATTCAAGTCTCTCTAGTAAAATATTGTGATAAACTGTATCAAATGCAGCACTGAGGTCTAACAGGACCAGTATAGACACAAGTCCATTGTCTGAGGCCATGAGAATATCGTTAGTGACTTTGACTAGTGCTGTTTCAGTGCTATGGTGATGAGCTATAAACCCTGACTGAAACTCTTCAAATTTTTTCTTTGTGGATGTTGTTCACGCAACTGACCTGCAACTATTTTCTCTAGGATTTTTTAGATGAAAGTTAAATTAGATATAGGTCTATAATTGGCCAGAATTTCTGAATCAAGGTCAGACTTCTTAAGTAAAGGTTTAATAACAGCAACCTTAAAGTGCTGTGGTACATAACCATTCATTAAAGACAAATTAAGTAGATCCAAAATGTGGACATCAATTAGTTGAAATATCTCTTTAAACAGTCTGGTTGGGATGGGATCTAGCAGACATGTGGATGGTTTGGATGAAGCTATTATTTATGACAATTCAGAGCTCAACAGGACAAAAACAGCCCCAACACAAACCAGGCTCCAGTAATATCTCTAAAGCTGCATCATCTGATAGGGAACTAGGGGTAGTTGAAGGAAGGATGGTTTAAATTTTCTCTCTAATTCAAATAAATATATAAAGAATCTTATGAAGTCATCACTACTAATAGGGATACATGGTTCAACAGAGATGGTACTTTTAATTATATTTAATCTTCAATATATTTAATTATATATTTATTTATATTAAAATATATATATAATTAATCAGCGGCTCTGGCTGAGTGGTTAGAGCAGTCGTCCTCCAATGCAAGAGTTGGGGGTTCGAATCCACCAGCAGTCACATGTTGAAGTGTCCCTGAGCAAGACACTGAATCCCTCTGATGTGTTTCCCATCAGTGTATGAATGTGATCTAAAAGCACTGATTAGTCTCTTTGGAATGATTTGTTCAATTAGCTTTGCAGAGATCTAGCATAGAGCTGTATGAATGGGTAAATGAGGACACAGATTGTGTTGTAAAGAGCTTTGAGTGTCTTGAAATAAGATAGAAAGATGCTATATAAGTACAGTCCATTTACCATTTAATTATAGTACTGAACAGAAACCTAGGATTATTTTTATTCTCATCTATTAGAGATGAATAATATAAAGTTCTAGCTTTACAGAGAGCTTTCTGTTAGCAGATTATCTTTCCATCCATTCATTATTTTTTACCCGCTTCTTCCATTTTGGGTCACGAGGGTCGCCGGTGCCCATGTCCAGCAATTACTGTGTGAGGGGGGGGGGACACCCTAGACGGGTCGCAAGTCCATCACAGGGACACATAGAGACAAATGAGACAAACAACCATTCACTCTCTCACTCACACCTAGGGACAATTTAGAGTTACCAATCAGCCTAACATGCATGTTTTTGGTCTGTGGGAGGAAACCGGAGTACCCGGAGATAACCCGCGCATGCACGGAGAGAGCATGCAAACTCCACCCAGAAAAGCCCCTGGACCGGGGTTTGAACCAGGGACCTGCTCACTGAGAGGCAGCAGCTCTACCAGTTGTGCCACCGTGCTACTTAGTTAAATAAAAATTATTTAATGTTAGTGGAGCGCCCTTTTCTCTCCTGGTTTCTAGATGCCTGCTTTAAAGTACGTAACTCAGAAGTGAACCAAGGAGCCAGTTTCCTCTGATTGATAACTTTGTTTTTCAGCAGAGCAATCCATCAAACATGGGAATCTCCTTTTTAGGTAATGAAGAAAGGCATTGCTGTTGAATAAATAAAGCAGTGAGTCAACAATTTTCAGTCAGGTCATCTGGACAGTTTCTTTTTTTTTTTTTGTGCTGAGACATTTCACCTTCCATCCAGAAGGCTTCATCAGTCAAGGAAACACACAACACAAAACTGATTCTTCCCCCTACAGCTTACTCCAAAGTGGAACAAACCAGTAACTGTATATTGATGCTAAGATGGTGTCTTTGGCACGTCCCCTCCTTCAGTGCCGGCCCTCTTCCTCGTCGACAGTCATGTCAAACTGGTTCAAAACCAACAAAGTCCATGCTCAATAATCCAGGTATACAATCCAACAATTTTCAGTCAGGTCATCTGGACAATTTTTTTTTTTTTGTGCTGAAACATTTCACCTTCCTGCAGTGAGTTCTTTTTGCTTATTCATCAAGAATGATAAAATGTGACATTTTCTTCATGATTAGGAACTTGAGATGTTGCATATTTCTGTTCTTGTGAATTTCTAATGTTTGAATGGTATGTCAAAGGGCCTAGAGAAAGAGTCTGAGTTGGGTTTTAACTCTCCCTGCTGTTATGGAAGGTTGGAATTCTGCACCATCATGCTTTTGAAAGATATACACAAGTTGCATGTCATGCACAAGATCATCAGCTCCATCATCCAACACTTTCCTTCAAAGTATGACTCCATACCATCAGATTTTTTTCATTTACTAATGGATCCTGTAGAGCCTCCAAAAACTTGAATTTTTGCAACAGCAGTAGCAATACGTATGAGGCTGAGGGCATTCGGAGCAGCCGTCAGTGCTGAACTTGAGCTGCAAGTAATTCAGCCTCATCTTGCTTTTTTTTTTACTTTATTTACGCGCACACGTGTGTGTGTGTGTCTGTGTGTACATGTGTATATATTTATACTCTTTTGTGTTTATTTGTTAATCGTTAGGCTTCTTGATCTGGGACCTGAGTCTGAATTTCATACCATAAACATGCAAATGTGAGCTGGTATGAGAAAAATCCTTGAATATTTGTGTCCAGCTCCAGTTGCTCTTTGTGTCTTCTTAACTGTGCCTCATGTTCCTCCAAGGTGTGTTTTTCTTGAAGCAGTTTTTGTCTCACAATCAGGGCAGCTGCTTCAGCTTCAGCCATTGTCTGTGCTGATGTACTTGAAACTGGAGTTTGAGCCTGAGGAACTTCATTTGCCTCATTTGCTTCCTACATCTGAAACACTGTCACCTGGTTGCATTTCATCTTGTACGTCAGACGCTGCTTCAAACTGTTTCAGATTTTGAGATGTTATGTTGAGAATTTATGGAAGAAACCATCTCCTTTGATGAAACAGTCTCAGAAGAAACGTATATCTTAAGGAGCATAGGCACATTCTCAGTTTCATGGGGTTTTTTTTCTACAAAAGATCTTCCAGTTTCATGAAGCCACTGGTTCACATCTTCAACAAAACCAGCTATGCCTTCAAACCATTCAGAATGAGTGTCGTGGTGCGTTGTTCATCTTTAGGGATCATTAAAATGAATGAGCCAAGAGCTGCTTTTGCATTTTTAGACGGATCATTTTTCCAAATTAAACTGCACATCTTTTGCATTGTCATCGTTTTTCATTAATTCTTTAATGTCACGTGTTCCTTTAATTTTGTTCACGTGAGATTGTTGCTCTTTCTGCAAAGTTTCCATTTTTAAAAGCAAGCACCTTTGGCCGTCAGCTTTACAAATCTTTTTTCATGCAGTTCATATTCAGCTTCCTTAATTGTCACTTTCTCACTTGCATCACACAGCATCACATGATTTCAGACAACTTTACAGACCAATCACAGCCAATGCTTTTCTTCTGTGCAAACCAATGTGCAGAGCAGCTTCCTGCTGCTTGCCAAATCAAGCACGTGCACACACACAAACCAAACCAATGTCCCCAATGGACAAGCGGTGACACATCAAACTGTGTTCAAAACTTCCAACAATACACGGAGTGAGTCAGCATGTCCTACTGCCTCTGCTGGGTGTGTTGCGCTGCGTTCCACAAACTTCCTCCATCCAGCTGGTCAACTGTGACATTTCCATTAAACTCTTTTGAGAATAGCGTCCAAGCGTATCAAAAAATCATCCGATCCACAGCGTCATCCATCCATCCACAAGTCCTCTTCAGCAGCGGTATAGTCTACGTGATACGAGGGCATACGGAGTATACCCACTAGAAAAGCTCAAGAATTTCAGTATACCCACTTAAAAGTGCCCAATGATACATGACATACCATTAGACATTTGTCATTGATACGTGGAACGACAGCTAAACGCTTCTGTAACAATCTGTCTGTATGCATTCACCTATCCAGTGAATTATTGTATAATTCTGTACTTACTACTTAACAACCTGGCATCCACATATGCAAGAGTCCGGGTCTTGGTACTTGAACATGTTTTGCTTTGATACTGTTTTATAAATTGTATAACATGTTTTAATACAAAGCCCACTGTTGTACAAAGTTTGCTGTGCATTTATTCAAACAAAAGCATCAGAGAAATTTGGAAATGTTCAATATGCTTAAAAATCAAAATAAGTTAACAATTACATTGTACTAACCAGTGTACATTGGTTTCTAAGCACAGTACACCCACTACAAAGATGTAGACGACACCACTCCTCTTCAGTGCTCTGATGCATGCTGTAAGATGCTTTTCAGTTGACTAAATGGAGCGACTTCCATCCACAAAATCCAGTCGCTGCCGGCTGAGTAGAGTTTGCTCTGTGACTCGTCTCCAATGGTCCATGCTGAGTCCAACTTGTGTTTTGTGTATTTATTAAAACTAACTCAATGCCATCCAGCAAACAGCGTCTGTATTAATTTACATCGCAAGTCTGACTGAAAAAGATATCAATCAAAAGTGATGGTTCTAACAGAAATGTTTTCAAAAAACCCCATTAACCCAGCACCTGGTGCCATTACCCAGATCAGCTAAGTAATATGTGACCACGCCCTTCATGGAGTTACCTGAAGGTCTGGCTAAATCTGAACACCTGTGCCACCATAAACAACAACACATAGCAGTCATTTAGGCTCTTATAAGGTTAAAGATGCTACTATAAAGGTTAAATAAATAGTCTCTAAAGGATTTTTTCTTATTTAATAAATTGCTTATTAAAACATTGTTTGTGCCTGTTTTTGAGTCATAAATATGTGCAAATTGTTATTTCTTCACAGTTACTTAAAAAATAACTTCTGATGACCCGAAAAGGAAGAAGCGGGTAAAAGATAATGAATGGATGGATGGATGGACGGAAATCCTGTAATTCCTGTTTTGGACACAAGATGTCGGTGTTGTAGTGTTTTTAGAAACAAAACTGCCTTTTTTTCAGAAAATTCATTACCGTTGGTGGCACGAGTGGGCGCGGTTTGAAGTGAGTGATGCATTGTGGGACAATGTGTTTTCTTTCTATGCCAGTTTGTGTCAGTTGATAATAGGTAAGCGTCGTAAAGTGACTACAAATCCCGTCGTGCTCGTGGCTAGTCCTTCAGCGTCTGACTTTACAATAGGCTCATAGAGGTGACCCTCCGTGTAGTTGGACTCCGAGCAGGGAGAAACAGCAGCCGCAGACACAGCTTCACTTTTAGCTAAAATGGTAAGAATGCTAACGATTTTATAGGCATAAAAGTATAAATAAGGATGTATTCTACATATTTTTTATCAACGACCGTTCCTTTAAATACTACAAGACAATTGAATTGAACTACAATTCCTGAAGGCGGCTGCATCATTTCATATTTTCGGTTATGCTCAAAAAGAGCTAAAATTATTAGTGTCGTGTCAGATTATATGCTGAAATTACAACGGCAGACACAATGGTAGAGTTGTACGTAGATTGCTGCGTAGTTTCAGCTCGGACGTGAGGGTCTGCAGTCGTTGCTTGTATGAAAAATGTAAGAATAACGTTTGAGCTGGAGCGCAGACGAGTTTTAACGCTGAGCTCGTCGGCGGTGCATCCATTTTAACAAGAGGGCGTGGCGTCGAAATGACGTCACGTGTGTTCTGTCGGCCCAAATGATCCGCGCAAACCTGCCTCACCTTGAATCTGCTTAAAACCTGTAGTTTTCTGCTTGCTGATCTTTGTGATCATTTGTCATTGAAGGCTGCTTAAAAACAGCCGAGTTACTTACTCTGACCTTTACTATTGATTATAGATAGGTTATTAGATATTAGAGCTTATTGCAAGATAAGTCTCATGGTGCTCCACTGCCACAGGAGATGATCTTTTGAACCAGCTGCCTCACAGTCAGTAGATCATTTTTAAATTATGTTCCCTTTGTCACTAAGGGGGTTAAAAAAAAAAGCACAGCGGCTCACATCCTGCAGAGCTGGCTGGATGCTGTCCTGACATGTTCTTCATTTCTTGTAATTTGTTCGGTCACCTTAATGAAGCACTCCTGTCTCTTTCCCTCAAGGCTGAACCAATCCGCGTTGTGGTGACCGGTGCTGCTGGCCAGATTGCCTACTCGCTGCTGTACAGCATCGCAAAGGGAGATGTGTTCGGGCAGGACCAGGTAAAATGGGCTCCTGCGTTGATTATGTAACGTGTGGGAGCAGCTGCTGCAGAGCCTGATCTCTGCAGAGACAGCTGCACAAAGTATGACGTTTACATGAAACATGTGCATCAATGACTGTGCAATGCAGTCCTGCTCCGTGATGAGGGGAACAACAAATAAAATAATAGATTTTGAGAACACACTGATGCTGACAAGCTTACAAGAATGGAGGTGTGAAGCGTCTGATTTCTATCAGAAGCTAGTGAACACGTTTAATCTGCAGGTTTTCTGTGCCTTTGTCCTTGACATGCATGAATTTGACTTTAAATGTATTTTCTACTTGTAGTGTCGCAGTCGGACTTTATCACTGTGGGACACGTTTCATACAAGTCAAATGAAACTCAAATTATTTTGTAAATTTTAATTAAAACAAGTTGAGAAACTCCCCACTACACGTAAACACACAAAGATACAATAAATTATAGTGAACGTTCAAGGGAAGCTAGGATAGATTCAAAAAAAGTTAATTTATGAAACGTCGTAAAAGATAATGACTCCACATCAGAGCCACACTCGGCTGGTTGGTGTGTTGAATAGTCAGATTGTCCTCGAGTTGTGTTGGACTTTAAGTTGTATAACTCTGGATCTAATTCATAGCTGCACAATTCTGAAAACATTACATAATTAAAACTTTTTAGTTATTATGGTGCTGTAAAGTTATGACAATAGAAGTAAGAGAGTTTTAGGTTGTCAGAGAAATTAAAACCCCTGTTTGTAAAATTAAGTTTCAGGAGTGAATTGTTCTTTTAAGTGAAGTTTACATTAAATCAACTGAGCCATGTAATATTTTAATGCATTATCTTTTTAATTTAACTTTTCCGAGGGTACCAAAGTCTTTCAGATGCACACGCTTTAAAAAGTCCCGTTTCCTCTACTTTTCTTGCACTTGCTGTTTTTTTTTCCTGGCGACATTTCCACCCTGCTGACTCTGTGCTGTGTGTCCCCCCGTCAGCCCATCGTCCTGATCCTGCTGGACATCCCTCCAATGCTGCCGGTTCTGGACGGAGTCGTCATGGAGCTGCAGGACTGCGCCCTCCCACTTCTGAGGGGTGAGCCTAAAACCTGGCACCTTCTACTTCCATTGTTAAATCACTTTATGTCAAAGGATGACCAATAAGTCTTCGTTTTTAACTTTGGGCAAGTTTCTGCCAGCGTTTATATTTTTATCCAGCATGTGAGCGATCAGCTCTGATTTCCTGTAGAGCTTTGCTTCCATCAGTTGTGCAGATGGTACACAGTGTGCACTTCGGTGGTTTGTCCTTCAGACATGTTGTACACACTTTTCTGCTGCTGCGTGCAGGAAGGAAGGAGTGTCTAAACGAAGGCTTCTGATTGGTGGTTCAGACACTGGTGGTTCAGCCAATCAGAACTTTTGTGGGGCCACTATGAACAGAACAGAGGACTGAAGTTCAGTCTGATATCAGCTGATATCCAAGTGGATCTTATCTTTAGCATCAGCTGAGGCGGCACGACTCATCTTAAAGTCTTGTTTAAAATAATCAGAAATTAAAACATATTTTCAGGTCTCATGTAGAACAAGAACATAAACAACAATCAGTTTGACAGAAACTGAAGAGCACAGAACACAAACGCCTCCCTCTGTTCCTCTCACAGAGGTCATCCCCACTGACAAGGTGGAGGTGGGCTTCAAGGACATCGATGCTGCCATCCTGGTGGGCTCCATGCCCAGGAAGGAGGGGATGGAGAGGAAGGACCTGCTCAAAGCTAACGTGGCCATCTTTAAGACGCAGGGAGCAGCCCTGGACAAGTACGCCAAGAAGACCGTGAAGGTGACTCGTCACTCTGAAAACTGTTTACGTTGGTTTAGGAGGGTGTCATGGATCAGCTTTGTTTTACTGGAAGTGTTGGACCCAAACATCTGGTGTTTGTTCTCCGTTTGAACAAGTGAACTGGTGCTGATAAAGCCAGGAAATGAAAGTGCTCACTTGGCTTTTCCGGTAAAAGTCACTCTGCTGTTACCGTAAGTCTACGATACAGCAACTTCAGTTCGATACAAAAACTTGGACCAAGCCTCCAACACCTCAAGGTCAAATCTTTCAGAGCTCGATGCTGTTTGTAAAATGCACCATGACTGTAGTCTGCACATGTTCATCAGCTGGGAGCTGTGTGAGGTGACACAAAACAAATCTGTGCCTCCTGAGGTTTAAGTCTCACATGCAGAGAATCTGTAGAGGGAAAATAAAACTTTGAACTGTGGGATGTTTAACGTGTTAAACTAGTTTTATACAGGTTAAAGAGATTTGGGTAAAAAAGGAAAGTGACACTACACTTAAACTTTTTCAAACATTCTTCAGGATAAACATCTGAGAGTAACAGTGGTTCAAACAAAAGATATTAGCGAGCTAATTATTAAACTGCACCAAGATCAGAAATGGACGGTAGGAGTTCTATTGTTTTAGTTTTGTTTCCAGCTAACAAAGTTTAAACATTGATTTACTGCTGTAAATAGCTCTACTTGTTAGTCTATTTAGTCACGCTGCTGCGTTATTAGCAGAAATGTTTTATTTAGCTAAGTGTGGGTCTTTGTGTGCATTATTAGTAGAACTACATTATGTTCTAGGCTGTGCTCAGTATTTTATTGGCTCGCCTTTGACTCATCTGCAGCCACCTAACATTTACGATTGAACCTACTAGCATCTAGTTTTGAAACGTGCACATTTGGAACAGTTTTTGTTTTATAATCTGCATTGCTTCCCCTACCATTATGCAAGCAGGGCGCCCCACCCTGTCAACAGAACTAAGCACCTTGCCTACCGAACTCCTCCCCCCCACCCATCGACAACTGACTGCACTGACGCTAAGCTAGTGGCATACAATACAGACGCGCTAGCTAAAACGCTATGACTTTTGTGGTAGTGCTCTGTTTCCTTCACACAGAGCCGTCTCCACACCCCACCCTTGGAGGAAAACTGTTGGGTCAAACATTGCACAACACATGCGTGTCCCCCCCCCCCCACATACACAAAAACTGTGCAATATATGAGCGCCCTGCCAAGGCAAGTAAACCAGGGGAAACTGATCTGCGTGGTTAAAACATTCGGGGCTTTAGCTGATGTTGTCTGGAGGCCTCTCGTGCAGCTCTCGTTCTTTTGAATGACAAAAAGTGAACTAAGAAGAGGTGAAGGTGCTCACAACGTCTCCACAACAGTTTTTGTTGCAAAGACAATTGGTCACAAAAAAGTTGAGCATGTTCAGGATTGTGAGGCTCTGCAACTCATGAGGAAAGAAACGTTTTTAAATATTTTGGAGACCCACACGTTCACCAGCCATCACAGGTCAGTGAGATGTTACCCAAAGAACTTTTCTGTCCTTCAACGTGCTCATGAAGTTCAGAGCAAGTCAGAAATGGCTACAAGTGCTTTTGATTACACGTTGCTGCTCCTGGGGGGACTCGTTCTGTTTGTCAGACGTGTGGCTGTGAGTCTGATGGATGTTGTTTCTTCCTCTCCTCAGGTTTTGGTGGTTGGAAACCCAGCAAACACCAACTGTCTGATTGCCTCCAAGTCTGCTCCATCCATCCCCAAAGAGAACTTCTCCTGCCTGACCCGACTGGACCACAACAGAGCACGCTCCCAGGTATACTCGAGGTCGCCCTGCAGTGTGGAGGGCGAGCCCGGTTTAAATAAATATCCCTTCAGACATGAAGAAACCGTTCAACACTTCCTGCTGTCAAACTATTCTCAATACGTATAAGACGAGCATAACAAGTTGTAGTTTCTGAAGCTGAACAAGAATGAAAACTACAACTGCCTTTTAATAAACAGGATGTTTGAGCTCCTCCTCTGATGCAGCGACACGTTTCCTTTCTGACACGTTCTGTGAGAAGATCGTTACTGTTCGAGAAAGGTAAACTATAGTTTGCTTTAAGCAAAACTAATGAGTAAGGAGACAGATGAACATTTAACAAAGACCTGTCCAACGTTCTCAAAACTGCAAAATACTGACCACGTTTATCTGCAGACATCGTCCTCAAAGAACACGTCTGAAGAAAACCTCTTGATTATGACTGGAAACCACTTGAATGTTTAAAATCTCATGGAACTCGTGTAAAAGAAACATTTCTACATGAACAATGCAACGATGACTTCAGGCATTAACACCAGAAGAAACCACTTCTCTATGAGGCGGATTGAAACGAGGGCTTTTCTTTTGAAGAAGATTGTAGGAAAAAGAAATATATTTAGACTGGTGTCCAAAGTTATCCACTATGTAGGTTAGACTTATATTTGGATTAGATCAATGATCCAGTCTGATTGATAGAAAGTGTATCTGCAGAGAATTTACTTGAAGAGAAGCACCGAGCATGATCTAAACTGAAGAGCCAAACTTATTGTGACCATCTGAACTCAAAGTTTACTGATGATGAACTGGATTCACTGTTGCCTGAAACAGATAAAGCTTCAGTTTGGTTTATTTCTCTCAGTAGTAGTGAGTACTGAACAGGTGTCTTCAATAAGAGACTTGTTGCATTAAGTACGTGTGTTTCTTTAGTCAGGTCAGTCAGTATGTGCAGATGGTTAGTTTTTCCTGGTGCGTCTTCAAACACTGCGTCTTGATCTGTGACTTGCAGGTGGCCATGCGCTGCGGCGTGTCCTCTGACAGTGTGAAGAACGTCATCATCTGGGGGAACCACTCCTCCACTCAGTACCCTGACGTCCACCACGCCATGGTGGACCTCCACGGCAGCGAGAAGCCAGCCTATGACGCTGTGAAGGATGACACCTGGCTCAGAGGAGACTTCATCTCTGTGAGCGCTCACTCTTTGGTCCAAGTTTGAAAATGTAGTGGAGCTCGTTTCATTCTTTCTCGTCTTCCTGCAGACGGTGCAGCAGCGAGGCGCTGCAGTCATCAAGGCCAGGAAGCTGTCCAGCGCCATGTCTGCTGCCAAGGCCATCTGTGACCACATGAGGGACATCTGGTTTGGCACCAAGGAGGTGAGCGTGGACAGCAGCGTCTTCATTTATCGTTTCAGCAGAGGAGTGTTGTTAACAGCAACATTTAACTGGGAACAAACGGCACCAGTGTTTCCCTGAAGTAACTTTAAAACCTCATGTCAGACTTTTGTTTGTTCTGACTTCAGATTCATTTCCCACCTTTTCACCAGTGGGCAGAAATGTTTTGGTTTGTGTGTGTGTTGGTGCAGCTGTCGTGTTAGAAAAATATCTCTTGAACTACGGGGCAAATTTTACAGAAACTTTCATAAAGTAATCATTAGGTGTACAACTGTCAGCCCAGTTCAAGATGGCTGCCACAGCTAACAACAACAACTCCAGATACTGAGCTGACTCTTGACTTGGTAGTAGCTGAGAGTCCTCCCCAACACACACACCTTGCTAACAGCAGGTCAAGCATCACTTTAGTTCTGAGCTTGGACCAATCAGCTACAAGTCCATCGTGGATCGTTTAAAGAAGATCAGAGGTCAGAGTGTTGGGAGATGTGAACGTCTTCAGTCATGATTGTGTTTGAAAATACTCAGCATTAAGAAGGTGTGAGATGTTTCACATCAAGTGGCTCCTCTGCAGATGCTCACGTTCTTCAAATGCTGAACGCTTTTTATTAATCCTGAAAAGACTAAACAAGAGAAGTTTGTATCTTGTTTGTTGGGTCGTGTTTGACACGTGCATCGTTTTCATTCTTGTAAACGGAGACTCGTTGTCCTGCAGGGGGAGTTCATCTCCATGGGAGTGTTTGCTGCAGGAAACTCCTACGGCATCCCAGAAGACCTCATTTACTCCTTCCCTGTTCAGATCAAGGTGAGCAGGTGTTACTGTTTAACACAAGTTCATTGCATGTGTGTGTTCTTGTAAACATACTTTTTGGGGACTTTGCATCGACTTCCATTCATTTTCTATGGCCTGACCCTTACCATAAACCTAACCATTACTAGTACCGTATTTTCCACCATACACGTCACTCCACCCTATAAGTTGCATCAGTCCATATTTGCCTAATATAGTGGAAAAATCCATAAATATGTCGCTTTGCCGTATGCATGGCATCTATTATGCTGACAGCCTGGAAATGTGGGCCGGTGTTGTGCCAAAAATCGATGTGCTGCCAAATGGCGGCCGGGGGAGTGCACACAGGAGGACTTTAACAAGAATTTAACAAGATTAACACTTAAAAACAATTATTTGTTGCTTGAAATTATAATAAATGTGTGTCTCAGTCTAACGTTTGCTTGATAAATGCACTTTGACGGTCAAATCAGCTGCATTTCAAAAATAGTTTTCCTCCCTCTGTGCTCCGGGGACGCACAGAGGGAGGAAAAAAGGAGGAGGAATGCTTCTCGTTTCTTCAAAATTTAACAAGTAAAGCACATAAACAATTATTTGTTTGTTCAAAATTATAGTAAAGGTGTGTCTCAGTTGAACTTTTACTTAATAAATGCACTTTAATGGTCAAACCAGCTGCACCGCTCGCGAAATGCAGCTGGTTTGACAGTTCCAAGTAAGGAGCAGAATAAAGGTGGGGGGGACTATGTGTATGGCAGGCCGATTGTGTCATTAATAGCTGGTGAAGATTCTCAGTCATCCAGGACATGGTAAATTCAAAAGAAGTTCAAGGGAAAAAAAAACTATAAAATAAAGTATAATAAATAAAGTCCAGTTGTTTTTGTATTGAACTTTTTTGAAATTTATCAATTACATGATACAAAGGCATGCCATACTGCTACTACTACTGCTACCATCAAGTGGCTGAAAGTGGAACTGCTCAATTTTTTTTTCAGTCAGAATGAATGAAAACGGTCATAGCTAGGACATTAACGGAGTACTCGAGTAATCTACACATCGATTGCTTGGACATCTATCGATGTTAAAAATGTAACGTCGAGTATCCGTAGTGACGTCACATTATGTGACCTCTGTATGACCGTAGGGGGCGGTGTTGCACTGTTGCAGGTCACAGAGTATGGTGTAACACCGGGTCCAATCCACCGAACCAGAACCAGCTTCCTCTTGTTTCACAAACAAAAAGCAAAAAATATTAATCTCCAAACCTATAAAAAAAATCTATAAACATATTAATCTCTAAACTTAATGCTCACCACAGCTGGCCGTGGTGCGGGGTGGTCGACACCCCCCCCCCCTCTACTGTTAAGTTTCATTTCTGACGTGCTGCACGTTTCTTCATGTTTGCAGTTTAATAATAAAAACTAATTGTTTAGTTTTTCCTGTGACTTATTTGCAGTATGATAAATGGTAGGAGCGTAATATACACTCCCAATGTTTTGTTGGTCTTTTTTATTTGTAAATAATTACCTTTTTTTGCGGTTTTATTTATTTATTTGTGTATCTTAAGATCTATGACATCATCAAATACTCTAGTTCTACTCGAGTTTTATTATGTTAATGTCGAGTTTAAAAAGTATATACTCGTTCAACCCCTAATCATAGCCAAACATTGATTTATAAATATGATGAAAAAGATCCATAAATATGTCGCTTCAGCCTATAAGTCGCAGGACATGCAAATTATGTTAAAAAAAGTGTGACTTATAATGTGGAAAATACGGTACATGCTTAACTCTAACCCATCTGCAAGTCACGTCTTAGTCTTAAACCTAACCCCCCATGAGACTTCTCCTCATGGGGACCTGGCTTTAGTCCCCAGAAAGAGCAGGTGGTTCCCACAATGCATGATTGTTTTGGAAAACTGGTCCCTACAAGGTAACCTGAAACAAAAAAGTTATACACACACGCGCATGCTGAAAAGGTTCTTGGTGTTTTTAAATCTCTCAATAATGGATACTTTTTAACTTTTGTTTGTGAAATGACTGGTCACAAGATTTGTTTAAAACTTGTTAAATAGATGTAAAACAATTGAGTTCAGTTTATTTATAAAGCACAAAGTCACAACAGAAGTCACTACAGGGCACTGAACAGAGAAACAAAATAAACCAGCAGTTGAACTGGTCTTGAATTCATTTCAGACGTTGGTTTACTGGTTTCAACCTTACATAATTTATTTTATATCAACCATTTTCTCACCTCTACAGCTTCTTGAATTTTCTTTTCCTTGAGATCTGATTTGCTGCGACTGTTGTATCAGAGAAACAAATGTTCAGGTGACGGGTGTTCATGGAGTCGGAGCAGGAAAGAAGTGTGTGAACACTGAAGCACTCGTCGGCATCCTCTCTTGTCGTTCCCAGAACAAGACCTGGAAGATCGTGGGTGGACTCCCTATTAATGACTTCTCCCGAGCCAAGATGGACGCCACGGCGGCCGAGCTGGTTGAGGAGCGAGACACCGCCCTGAACTTCCTGTCTCAGTGACTATCTCCAGGCCACCAGCAGCTACTAGATCCTCCAAAGAGCCGCTGCTCTCGGCTGTGAACGCGATGCCCTCCACTCAGATCCATCTGAGCTGGTGTTTGTGTGTCACCTTTGTGTGTGTGTGTGCGTGCTTTCATCAGTGTGTGTCGCAGGTCACTTCTTCAGGTTTACTGACAACCTCCACCACCTGGCCTCTTGTGTCTGTAAGATACTGAGACGTATCGTTGGGTAAATGAAAACGCACACAAACTGTACCAGAACCTGTTCTCTTCAGTAAAACTACCAAAACTCACAGACCACCTCTGACCTCTTTTTGTGTCTTTGATGTCTCTTGTGCCAGGGGGTTATCAGATGAGGGGGGGGGGGGTAAAAAACATCTTAAAGGGACGTGTTTCTGTTTGAGGCGATCTGTTCTAAGACGGCAGCGATCCACTTTGGGTGTTTGAGGCTCCAAGCTTTTGTTGGGTCAGTCTGCTCAGAGCAGTCTACATGGAAGAGTATTTGTTCACAACCTTCCTTAGATACCCACTTCAAAATGTCTGAACTATTGCTTTAAAAGACTTCAGCTGCTACATCAATACACAATCTATGTGGCTGCTGTTCTGTAGAGTACGACAGAATATGAAGAGATTATTAGTAAATTAATTTTAATGAACTTTTATGTAACCAGGTGGCTCCCCTGGAGATCAGACCTCTCACAGGGGTGGGGGCCCTGAAAGGCAGCATAACAGGAATGTTTGTGGACTCCTGGAGGAAACTGGAGTATCTGCAGAAAATCCACACCAACACGAGGACCCAGGTCCAAACTGGAGATTGAACCTACGACCGTGCTGTGAGCCAACAGTGCTAATCACTGATCCATCGCTAAATGGAAATTTTATACAAAAGTTGCATCACAGAATTCATAGTATAAAATAAAAGAATAACAAAAGCCTTTAGATAAAAGACCCGAGTGTCTGGATCAGATCAAAGACATAAAGACCAAGTATTTCTCCATATTTTTATAACTTTCTAGGATTTGAGGGGAAAAAGCACCTTTAAAGTTTCAGCATGTTTGTTATAGATTTGGGGGGGGGGGTTGAATAACCCTTCCCCAAAAACTGAAAATTGTTTAGTATGAGTGCTAGATCAACCAAAACATTTAGACTGAAGTCTGTTGGATGAAAGACGAAACGTTTCTACAATTTTTTTTTTTGTTTTTTGAACCCGTCCAGAGGACCAGACTTACCTTTTTTAGACAAAACATGTACGGCTTTAATGAACCGATGACCTGTACGTTTTGAAAAGTAGCTTTTCTTACCCTGATAAAAGATTTGGACTTGAAAGGTTTTCATCAGTTTACAAGCAGCCTTAGTGCTGCCTTGCAGTGCCTGCAGGGAGTGAAGATGACCACCAGGGGGCAGCATCGACACGCGGAACGAACCACTTCCTGTTATACATCTTCAGTACACTTAATCTTAGTACATCTAGTACTACCTTTGTAATATTTAACGTTAACACAACTCATAGGCGAATATAACATGAAGGTAACATGGAAAATGCGCTGAGTTTAAAATAATTTGAATTAGTTGAGGCTAAACCTGCTTTAAAAACCGATGGAGATGAGCTTAGTCCGAGGTGGGCGGGACACGTATGTGTAGCTGTTTGACTGACAGGCGTCTTCGACCAATGGGTGCTGTGGGCTTCTGTCCGCGCCGTTACGTCACTGCGCTCAGACGGAGGATGGTTGAAGCAGCAGAGACTATTTCAGAGGCTTGACACCATAGACATCTATGCTTTACACCCTGTGACCTGACCTTTCGTCCCGGCGCTGAATCGTCGGTGTCACAGCTCGGGGTGGCCCCAGTCTGAGGCGTGTTGTCTGGAGGTAGTTTCCAAAGCGGTCCCGCTGCTTTGACCCTGTAAGGTGGGTAAGAAAAGAGCTTTGCGACAGCTGTGGCTCTCCTCGTGCACGAAAACTGGACGCAAGTCTGGTGTCTCGATTCAACAGCTCTGTCGTGTCTGCTTCGCTGTGTGTCTGATCATTTGTCCCGCAGAAAACAAGTCGTCAAAATAAAACAATTCCCAACAATATTGGAATAACCTGAAGGCAAGGCAGGTACAGTACGGGACTAAAGGGATCTAAAGTGTTCCAGAGTAGAAATACGTTCAGAACAGTCTGAATGCTCGAGACGTTTAAAAAACAGAACAACAGCGGGTTCAACTGACGGCCCGGGGGCCAAATCAGGCCCACCGGTGGGTTCATTAATAATAATGTGCTCACTGGGACACCTGGACAGGTCTCCAGTCCATCACTGGGACACCTGGACAGGTCTCCAGTCCATCACTGGGACACCTGGACAGGTCTCCAGTCCATCACAGGGACACCTGGACAGGTCTCCAGTCCATCACTGGGACACCTGGACAGGTCTCCAGTCCATCACTGGGACACCTGGACAGGTCTCCAGTCCATCACTGGGACACCGGGACAGGTCTCCAGTCAATCACAGGGACACAGAGACAGGTCTCCAGTCCATCACTGGGACACCTGGACAGGTCTCCAGTTCATCACAGGGACACCGGGACAGGTCTCCAGTCCATCACAGGGACACCAGGACAGGTCTCCAGTCCATCACAGGGACACCAGGACAGGTCTCCAGTCCATCACAGGGACACATAGAGACAAACAACCATTCACTCTCTCACTCACTCAGGAACAATTTAGAGTTGCCAGTCAGTCTAACGTGCATGTTTTTGGTCTGTGGGAGGAAACCAGAGTACCTGGAGAAAACCCACGCAGCACTAATCCTGTCGTGATAAAACAATAAAGCAATTAATCGCATGTTAAATACAAATGATCAACCTCATTTTCATTTATCAGCTTTATCATTTCTTCGTGTCTCTCTCTTTCCACTGAAGACACTGGAAGACAAAAGGCTCAACCCCGGTGTTCTTCACTGACCCCTCCCTTTCTCTTTTCTCTTTAAAATCCACTTTAATCGTCCAAAATTACGTTTTTTCATCGTTAAAAGCAGCAAAGCTGAGAAGCTAAGCTAACAGGTCGACCTCGGGGGAAAAAAACTCCGTCTTGTCAAAACTCCAAAATTCACGGTTGAAACCCGTGCCTTCACGTGAAAAGTTTTTTTTTTTCCTGCAAAAAGAAGCTGAGAACTTGTTTACTGTTTTTTATTAAAAGCTTTGTGTGAAAAATGCTATGCTAAAGAGCTCAAACCACACCAAACGTCTGCCATTTTGAGAACTGAAGAGAGACAGCCCATGTCATGTCAAGGGGCCTCCCTTCACGCTGCTCGCTCCCTCACTATCCATCCTTCACTTCAAACAGTCTTATACTGCCATCCAGTGGTCAAAAAAGGTACTACACACAAAAATTAGCTAACATTTCTTCTTAAATTTGACAGTAATTACTAATTATCGTTTATCACAGTTTTTATGCCTTTTTGTTGCACAGACTTCACCTTCATGCCTCGAAAACCTCTGAGAAAATTAGTTTTTGTGTAAGCAACAAAACACTGAACATTTTGGATCCTGTGCATCCAAAATGAATTATGAACTTAATAAAATTAGAAGGAAACTGATTGTATGTCACTTTCTGTATTCAGCTTCAAAACGTCCACACTGATGAAGTTGTGTTTACACGTGAACACATCACAGAACCATTATATTCATAGTCTGAGTTATTAAAAAGAAAAGCTCCAACGGATGATTGACTCAAAGAGGAACCAAACGGGATATAAAATCTTATTAACTGCTGATTGTATGAAGGCTCAGCTTGATCATTTTGGTGGAGAAACGGTTTTGTTGCAGAGACTGCCTCACTTCAGAAAATTACAAAAGTTTTGACCTCAAATAAACAAGAAGTTTTAATTGACCATAAGAGCCAGACTAGTTAAAATGTTCACACTGTAACCCTGCGTGGTGTCAGCTGCACAGCCGAGTCTTTGAACCGCAGATGAACCAGATTCTCTGTCTTCATATTCGAGAATTCATTCTTCTTCTTTTGTTATCCACGTAAGGGAGTGTTTATCATAAGCTGGTATTGTCAAGATTTGATAGTATAGCTTCATGTTCTTTAATATTTTTTAGAAATAGTAAATACTGAATTGTTTTAGACCAAATGGCATTAGAATTCTCCTTTTAGTTAATCTGCAGGAGAACAATTTTAACATGACCAATAATTTGCTTGAATCACTCTTATGCAGCACACTTTAGGGCTGTAAGTTGTCCTGGTTTGTTTTATAAGTATATCGGTAAAATATTCTTCTGTATCTGTTGAGCTGAGGCCAGAACATCTAAAGAAAACCCGTCTTAAAAGTCCTTTCATGCTTGATTAAATGTTCAACATGTTGGTTTTTTTTGTTTCCACTGAGCCTAAATGACTCATTTACAAGTGAGACCTGTTTCAGACAGACAAAAGTAGATAAGGAAAAGAGAAACACGAGGGGAGGGGAGGTAAAAAAATAAAAAAAATCGCATCTCGCACTGTCCTGGCCAGGGCACAGTGTGAAAGTTGGAAAAAAAGACCTAGCACATAAACAGCAACGTAATAATGACATCATAATACATTTATGTATTATGTGTGAGTTGAGTCCCATAGTCCTAATAAGAGATGGCACAGTGTCTATCAGCCGCCTCAGCTCTGATACAGGTCCACAGATGTCCTCAGGAAAGGTAGGGGAGTGGGGGAGCGGAGCTTCTTGTTCACTTAACATCCAGGAGAATTTGAGTTGGCCTATTCAAGGCCAAGTGGGGAAGCCAGATTCAGATAAAAACATTTGTTTTGGGACAGGCCGACTCTGCTTGATTTTTTTTCCTGCTGCCTTCATAGTTTTGCTGGTACGTCTCAATGACGACTCCAAACAGCCAAATTTTGTGGTCACTCTGCCGGACCAAGCTTGTTGCCTTCTCCGAGGTCGATTCCTTCACGCCAGTGAGTTCCAGGGGCTGCAAGTAGCTTGCGATTCTCAGAAATTGCGTCCAACTTACGGGTTAGCTCTAGAGCTGTCATTTCTAAACCAAACCTGAAACCCGACCCGGATTAGGGCCGGGCAGTTATAGTGTGATTAATGGCCAGAACGGTCTCGGGCTTTTAATTAGGTCAGGATCAGCCGTGATCCAATTATATGATAACATGGCCTGCCATACAATCACCAGCCACACACGGTCATTTCACCGTGAGCTGACTGGTCTTGAAAGAGGTAAAAAGTTCATTTAAGCTTCAGATGGGACTGTACTGCCAGGCAGCAATCCATCGCCCAAATGGACATTCATTCTGCTGCTGCACTCAGCGGACACGTGCGGTCGACGACCCAAACCGGTGAGATCACAAAGCAGACGCGTGTCTCAGTATTTCTGAAGAATGCAGGCAGAGACGGGGTGTAAATACTCTTTGACGGCTATGAAAGTACAAACCTCTCAGCTCCGAATCTTATACCGCTTTTATTCAGCAGCGCGTTCCCGACTGTTAACTAATTAAAAATGTTTTGTTTTTTTTTGGGGGGGGGGGGGGGGGGGTGTCCAGGTTCGGACCGGTAATTACTGTTAATTCGTCGGGTCGAGTGGGGTTCGGAAATTATGACTGCGGGCTGGGGCCGGGTCAGATCAGATTTTTTGTGCCCGAATGCAACTCCAGTTAGCTCACAAAGTGTCTGAGCCTGGGCACTCGAAGTGTGGCACATTCCTTCACACAAAACAAGCAGCCTCACAGTTGCCAGAACCGCTGCCTACGTCTTCTGAATTTGTCAATACGTCAGATACCTGCCAACTCCAAAAAGCAGAAAACCTGTTATCATAAATCCAGTTATATATAATAATTAATAAATAATTAATTAAGTAAGTATTTTTGAATTGAATTTAATTGAATATGTTTCTACATCCTCAATGGACAATAAGAACAGAAACATCATCTTTCATTGCCCCCCCAGGAATCCATAGTGTGTCCAGCTGCGAGTGTCCCTTCAGGGCATGAGGGCTCTCCTTCGCCCTGTCTTCTTGTTGAGAAAGTTTTATCACTTGCGTTGAGAGACCAGCTGACCAGATCCATAATTTACAATTCAGAAGATATGTAGAGAGAGGCTCAGAAAAAGATTTACAGAACAAGAGAGAGAGCAGGAGGAGCGGGAGGAAAAGGGTCCGTCTTCGTCAAGAGCAAGCAGGAAGTGCAGGAAGTTATAGATCAAGTGTTGGTATGACTAGGGTCCTGTTGGTCTTATTGTATTATTGTTCTGAAATGTAAATGCATAAACTTTAAATGGCTCATTTATGATGTTTCATTCCAAAGGAATTTTTAAACCTGATCCATGAACTAACTAGTCCTGTATAGAAAGTAGATTCATACCATACCACTTTATTTATAAAGCACTTAAAACAGCAACAAGGCCAACCAAAGTGTTGTACAGACAAAACAACAGGTAACACACAAAGCAAAATACAAAATGAGGTAAATCAGAATATAGACATAAAAACGATGCAGATAATGACGACAAACCAGTGTGGAGCATACAGGATCAAAACACATATTCATGAATTCATATGAATTCAATTCAGTTTATTTATAAAGCGCCAAATCACAACAAAGTTGTCTCAGGGCACTTTACAGGAACATTCACATAAAAGCCAATTAGTAAAGTTCCTCATATGTTGAGGGAGTATCAGAGAAACTGAGACGTTTATTTTCTAAACATAACGTCCCAGTGGCTTTTAAACCCCAAAATACATTAAAGACTGGTTCATCCCAAAGATCCAGTCCCCCGGCACAAACGGAGTAATGTTGTGTATGCTGTTCAGTGTCAGGAGGGTGATCAGTCTTACATCGGGGAAACTAAACAGCCACTGGCCAAAAGGATGGCCCAGCACAGAAGATCAACATCATCAGGCCAGGACTCTGCGGTCTACACTCATCTCCAGACCAGCGGTCACTCTTTCAGGGATGAAGATGTTCACATCCTGGACAGAGAGGAACGATGGTTTGAGAGAGGAGTAAAGGAGGCCATCTTTGTGAAAAGAAATCATCCATCATTAAACAGGGGTGGAGGCCTCCGGGTTCAACTGTCCCCCTCTTACAATGCTGTGATTGCTAGTATCACTCAGCCCTCTGTGAGTAGTAAACAGCCATCAGTGTGCTAATGATCCATTGTTAGGCTGATGGTCCTTCTTGAGCATGTGATCAGCTGGTTTTGGTTGTCAGCAGCAAAACTGGTTGATCCACTCTGAGAAGGTGCTATTTAAGAGACAGAGCTGAATACAGCACCTCAGACTGAGGAAGTCTCTCGGATGAGAGACGAAACGTTTCTACTTTTTTTTTTTTTTTTTTTTTTCTTGTTTTTTGAATGTCCAGAGGACCAGATTGAACTTTTTTGGATTTTTCTACCTGGATTATTGAGCATGCATCAGGACACAGTGACAACAGTGGAAAGGAAAAACTCAATTTTTAAAGGAAGAAACCTCCAGCAGAACCAGACAAGCGGCCATCTGCTTTGACCGGCTGGTTGAGAGGACAGGAAGGAGAGACAGACGAACATGGAATGGTAGGTCCAGGTATAAGTCCAGGTGAACCTGAAAGTAATGTTAAGGATAGATCTGTAATATAAGATGGAGCCAGGTTGTTGAGAGCTTTTTTAGGTTAGAAGTAAGATTTTGAATTCTATTCTGGATTTTTCAGGGAGCCAATGGAGAGAAGCTAAAACTGGAGAGCTATGATCTCTCCCACTAACTCCAGTTAAGACTCTGGCAGCAGCATTTTGGATCAACTGAAGACGTCTTAAAGAAGTATTTGGACATCCAGATAATAAACCATTGCAATAGTCCATTCTAGACGTGACAAATGCATGGACCAGTTTTTCTGCATCTTTTTTTAACACAATATAAAAACTGCAGGAGAATCCAAAGAAATCTCAGAGAATGATTACATGCAAAAATTAGACATTTGACACATGGATGCCAGTCTTTTAAATAAAGAGCTGTTAACATTGTAGTTACACAGCGGTGGATTTATCACATCAGAGCTCATTGCTGCAACATTTAACACTAATAATGCAGCTGCATGTTTCTTATGGTGCAGCCATAAAGCCATCATCTCCAAGAGGCTCAGCTTTGAGCCTTACTGTGCTCAGAAGGGTGAGTGACATGACGAGTGGGCAGGACGCTGACAACCTCCCCCCACACACACTTTGACTCTCTGATTGGTGTGTGTCTGTGGGCTGTCCTGGGTCCAGCTCGGGTTAGCAGCTGCAGGTCTGTGGGCTTGCTCTGAGCTGAGGATAAGGAGGACGTGTATTGTTCTCAGACGGAGGCTGTTTGTTCCTGGGGACCAGTTCTGACTTGTTATTTTGCACATGGACTGACTGAACAGCTTCACCTGCCTCCATCTCCTGCCAGCTTCTCCCCTGCTTCAGATCCTTCCTGTTCTTTAAACAGAGCGAAGTCCCAAAATGTCTCTAACTGTAGCTGGTAAGCTTGTTCTGTGGTTCGTGTTCCTGCAGCCGGTCACATCTCATGTTTGACACCTTGTACCAACAAAAGTTCAGAATGGATCTACTGAAACCACGCTCAAAGCTCAGCTTTGTCATGATCACAACTAAGAGCATATTTTGCTTTTAAAGCATTCTTTGATTTCTTCTTGGTGTTTGTGAAGAAAGGCTTTATTTATTCTCCTACGAGAGACCTTGAAAAGATAACCTGACTGTCTGTGATGTTCATCGTATGGGAACAAGCAGATATCTTCAGCTTTCAGACACTTTCTGTTTCTAACCTTTACAGTTTATATAACTTTGGTTGTGCTCTGTTTAACAACATCCACGATGTTCATTCCCGTTTTTCTCTGCTTTATAATGAGATGTCAGAGTATAGAGTGAGTTTGATTTAAGTAGAAGGTGTAAAGCAGTTGTATTTCCTAGGGATGCACGATATTGGATTTTGGGCTGATATCCAATATGCCAATAAGTTAAAACTTATTTGGGCGATAATCTATACCAGTACCGATAATTTTTCCCCTTAGACCTACTTACAGAGACTACATAGCTTTCTCTGCTGTGGAGTTAAAATACTACAGTATTCTGCATGGTCTTTGTCAGCGTGACCTGCTGCCAAATGCAGAAGCCAAAAAAAGGGACTGAAAATGATGTAACACTTCAACTTGGATTATGTTTAATGTCAAATTGATTCATGACATTTACTCTCTCTAACACAATGACAACGCTCGAACAGTGCAAATTAATAAATTGTCACAAATATAAACTCAACCCGTTCACAAGCGACAAATGAAAAGCGCACAAGTAGTAGTGCATTAATAGATATACTTGACAGTCTCTTAAATTAAAATTTAACTTAAAACAGAAGACTTTTATATCAGTGAGTTATTTTGATGGAATGGTCAATGTCCAATATTTAACTTTATTGCTAATATTGGCCGAACGATACCATGCCGATAATATCGTGCATCCCTAGAATTTCCCGATCACCTTGAATTTAGACTTTAGACTCCTCGTTTCTGTTTGAAACTTTTTAACTATTCTCCATCTGTGTGTTCACAGCTCTGACCAGAGGAGCCATGACAGAGTTTGAGGAGAAGCTCCGTCAGCAGCACGAGGACTCCATGCACCGGGAGCTGGAGGCGCTGCTGGCTACAGCCGACAAAGCTGAAGCAGGGGTGGGTTCAGCTGTAGCTCCAAAGGTCCCAAATCAGAGGAGAAATGTTGCAGCATGGAGTAAATATGACCTATCGCACTGAACCAAAGATTAGCTTGGATATCATGAAGCTAAATCAGTCTCAAATGGAGTCACACAAGCATACCACAAGTCTGACAAATGCATCAAGTTTTTCTAAGGTACACATTTCAGTTTACACAAGTAAGAATACAAATTGTCAAATACACGTGCACAAATCACCTGCTGTGGAGGAATCCATTAACACGAGCGCACGGATCAACTGTCTGTGAATGTGATTTTGAACGCTCTAGTTTCACAAAGGGAACGGTGCATTCAAGACAGGTGAAAAGTTGGGATATCAGAGTTTTACCAGATTTACTGAGTTATTGGGAAAAGACATATTTCTAACAATACCTCATAACCCCTTTATTAAAACACATATGCTTACAATAATGTTACTGGCAGGATGACTCATGTCCACTTGCAAAAATAAACGATTCATTTAAATGAACAAGAGCAAAGCTGACGGGGCAGCAACTTACATAGTTTCTGGGATCACAAGGGACAAGGAGGTAGACAGGACAGGTCACAAGGTACAGGTAACAAGGAACCAGGAACCAATAACTAATGCCAGGACAACAAGAAACACAAAGACTCGGGTTTATATGCACAAACACTAACAAGACAAAGTGGCAACACCTGGGACACACACAACAGGTGGCAAAGGAGGAAAGTGAACTGTGAGGGGAATAGTTGAGGAGCAGGAATGAGACACACCACAAAACGGCACAATCCTCACACACAGATGCCATCTTTGCTTTGAGGATGCTGATGGAGAAGTACAGAGAGGGTCAGAAAGAACTCCATTGTGTCTTTGTGGATTTAGAAAAAGCATATGACAGGGTGCCGAGGGAGGAGGTGTGGTGTTGCTCGAGGAAATCTGGAGTGGCAGAGAAGCATGTTAGACTGGTACAGGACATGTATGAGGACAGCAGGACATGTATGAGGACAGCAGGACGTGTATGAGGACAGCAGGACAGTGGTGAGATGTGCTGTAGGAGTGAATGATAGCTTCAAGGTGGAGGTGGGAGTGCATCAAGGATCAGCTCTGAGCCTCTTCTTGTTTGCTGTGGTGATGGACCGACTAACAGATGAGGTCAGGCAGGAATCCCCGTGGACGATGATGTTTGCAGATGATGTGATCTGTGGTGAGAACAGGGAAAAGGGTGGAAGAGAGCTTGGAGAGGTGGAGGTATGCACTTAAAAGAAGAGGAATGAAAGTCAGCCTAGTAAGACAGAGTACATGTGTGTGAATGAGTGGGAGGCTGGTGGAACAGCGAGGCTACAAGGAGCAGAGGTCATAAAGGTGCAGGACTTCAAGTACTTGGGGTCCACTGTCCAGGAAAATGGGGAGTGTCGTAAAGAAGTGAAGAAGAGAGTCCAGGCAGGATGGAGTGGATGGAGAAAAGTTTCAGGAGTGATTTGCAACAAAAGGTGTCAGCAAAGGTCAAAGGCAAAGTTTACAAGACAGTGGTGAGACCAGCTATGTTGTATTGTATTGTCTGGAGACAGAGACGTGGACAAAAAGACAGGAGACAGAACTGGAAGTGGCAGAAACGAAGATGTTGAGGTTCGTAGAAGTGACAAGGATGGATAAGACTAGGAATGAGATCTTCAGAGGTACAGCACAGGTTGAAGAACTGGGAGATAAAGTTACAGAGACCAGACTGAGATGTTTGGACATGTCCAGAGGAGGGACAGTGGTTTGGACATGTCCAGCGGAGGGACAGTGGGTATATTGGTAGAAGGATGTTAGAAATGCAGCTGCCAGGAAAAAGACAAAGATAAGATATATGGATGCAGTTAGAGAGGACATGGAGGTAGTTGGAGTGAGGACAGAGGATGCAGAGGATAGAGTGAGATGAAGGAAGATGACTTTCTGTGGAGACACCTGAAGAGGGAAAATCCAAAAGAAGAAGATTAAGAAGTAGTTCAGTTTGAAGTTTCCTTAAAAGTGAATGATAAATGGACTGTATTTATATAACGCCTTTCTATCTTATCAGGATACTCAGAGCGCTTTACACTACAATCTGTGTCCTCATATACCCATTCATACAGCACTCTACTAGATCTGTATAAATACTAATAAGTGCTTTATCACATTCATACACCGATGGAACACAAAAAGTCACACACTCACTTCACACTGCACTTGCCTCTGTGCTTCACTGAAACCATCGGAGACCATTTGAATAAATTTATCTTTCTTTTGTTATGCTGGTCCACATGCACAATGTCGCTCAGTGGAACAAGAGTCATGGCCTCATATATCTGTGTTTGCATGTATCTGGACAAATGTTTGCAAAGTACAACAGCAAACACAGAGTCCATTAGGTCCTCGGTCTGAGCACACGGAGAAGGCTCAATCAGGGCAGTTCAAGGTGAACAGCCCCGAGGTCCTGCACACCAACACACAGCTGTTCACTCTCAGTTAATCTGGGTTTAAAGTCTGCATTCCACTATAAATCTCTTAATGGTATACAAACCAATAAAAACCACAGGGATGGACAGACACATCAACATATGTGTAGTTTATCTAAGATGTGTTCATCATACACCACACTGTTAACATTCCTCACTCTACCATCAGATTTAATAATTTATGTTCAGTTTAAGGACAGTGCACATTAATAAATGTTCCTGTAAATGTGCCAGAATTGGCCAAAACTTCTCATCCGTTCTCTTTGCACAGGTCACAAAGTCACGCTAAAACAAAAGATTATAACCTCAGATATACAAATCAAATATAATTATTCAGTCTCTTAAAGTATTAAAAATACCAGCCATGACAACACCCTCCAGACACATACATAAATTCATAAAAGTGTAATTTATTTTTTAAATGTTGGACGTCAAACACTTAAAAGTAATAAATTGCAAGTATAATTGTCTTTCAGTCCCTAAAACTGAACTCCAGTCCAGTCCTCTGACATGCTGTGGTTTTGACTCTTAAGTGGAGGAGAAGTTATGGCAGGTGTGATCTTATACATAAAACAAACATTTGCACATTTAATAATAATTCTTAGATCATCTGCATACATTTGAATATTATAATTAAACACAAGGAAGAGGGTTCATATATAGCGTAAATAGGAAGGGTCCAAGGACGGATCCTTGTGGAACGCCTGTTGCCAACTTGATAGAAGATGATTTGTGATTTTGTATGCAAACAACTTGAGGTCAGTGCCTATTTAAGTGTAAAACAAATAAAGCAGGACACATGAACTGCATTATTAACAAGGATAATTACTTTCTTAAGGTCAAGAAATACAACTTTAAAAACACTACCTCTAACTAACTGGAGATTAATGTCTGGTAAATGACAGTTGACTTTTTCAGTTGAATAATTGGTTTTAAAATCAAACTGCACTATGTAAAGTAAATTAACTGGCATTCAAGTGAAATACAATTAAATCAAGTGTCACTAAATGTAGAGATTAATTAAACAATGGAAGTACTTCCTGAATTAATGGATTATTTTGTTTTAATGCTGTTTTTTATGTTTCCATTAGAATCATCAATCTTTTAGGACAGACTACACCGAGTATACAAACCTCATCATTTAAGCTTTGGAATACTTTTCCTAACACAGTTATCCTCCAAGATTAGTTTTAATTTTTAAAGGCAATAAATATGAAGAAGCATGAGTCTAAATGTACTAACGTCTTACTCACTTTAATCAAAACTTGTAAAAATATCATATTTGCCACATTTTGTTAAAAGAAGAAAGTTTTTTATTCATATCACTTTTGTTTTCGTCTGAATGTCAGTTAGTTGTGACAGTGTGTTTGGTTGCTTCTGTTTCAGGTCTCCAGAAAAGACTTCAATGGCTTCAAGAACCTCTTTCACAGATTCCTGCAGGTCAAAGGTCCCTCGGTCGAGTGGGCCAGGATCAACCGACCGCCGGAGGAGTTGGTAAGGCCCAGTACCTGCAGTCACTGTTTTCTGGGGTTCGTGTTGTAATCCTCTGTGCTGCCAGACAGATTAAGGGGGTCACAATAAAGGGTCCAGCGTACTCCACCCGAAGCCGAACAGTCGACTCGTGGTCACGTGGTTGAGGAACGTTTGTTTTTGCACACAGCGTTTGTAGTACATGAGACTCAGGTGCAGAGCTCCTGGGAAACTGCTCCCACTGCAGTATACGTCAGTGAGTCCACTCCATCACTGCTTCTGCCGTTCGGCCACAAATCTGTCACAAAGAGAGCGCCACACTTTTCCAGACGGACTCCTCTTTGCACAATGTCTGGGATCAACATCCAGGAGCTTTTGGTCGTTTGACTAATTTAGTGTATTTGAAGAGTCGTACAGATGAATGTCCGAGAGTTTCTCTTCTTCTGATCAGTCACACAATAATTGGTGCAAACGCCTGTGCAAAAAGGTTCAGCTGAGCCTTGAGTTGAGAGGAGGCGGGCGAAGCTGCTCTGAGAACAAGATGATGCAATATTCATCGCACAGCTACATCAGTGAGAGACGATTTAACGGCTTCTGGAGTATGCAGCAACTTCAGACCTGGTTCAGACGTCAGAACAAGTTGAAATGTCTGCATACAACAACAGGCTGCAGATTGCACAACCTACTTTTATTTTATTTTATTCAAAGACGGGGACTGCAGCTTCATGAGCTGGTCTGTTTGTAGTTGAACAGAAGAGTTCGTGTTTTACCTGCATCCATTTTTTTAAATGATCGTCTTCAAGGGTCCACTTCATCTCCATGAACTGGACTTCTTGTAGAGTAAGGTTTAAACGAGGCTTGTAGTTGTGACTGCAGGTTTCTGTCATCAGATTTAATATTAGAGAGGATTTAAATCAAGTCTGCTGTTCTGTCTGTGTCCAGACACAAAACAAATGTTGCCTTACGTGCGGTTTCAGTGAAAACATTTGCTGTATTGAACTGTTATCCCAAGGTCTTGCCTCATTTCTGAGTCTGAATCTGGAGCAGCCATGCAAAGTGCAAAATGCCAGTCTGGCCACTGGAAGCCATTTTGAGTCCAAGGACACTTGTCACATCTGGACACCAGGAGTGAACAACAGTCACATGGAAAGTCTGTGACCTGAGAGCCATCACTGAGCTGATCACACATTTCCACATTCTTGGTTTGTTCCATTATATCCAGTTCACGCTTCCATTAGAGATGAACTCATAGAGAAGTTGTTGGTTGGAGCTGTTCGGTCACTGAACAAACTAAAAGGAAACCTCGTTCTGTTTTAACATTTGATGTAGTTAGTAGTTTGGTTCACTTGCTTTATTCTGAACTAGGCAAAGCAGAAGCTCCACCTAATCATGTATTGATCATTTAGCCTGACTCCTGTATCGTTCCTAACATTTGGGACTGTTGAGCTCGCGTGGGAGAACTGGAATAAAAGTGACACTTCAGAGACGAGTGAATGTAACCAGATCTGGGAGCAGAACATTCAGTGTCACACCAGCTCATGATCTGCATGCTGACTTACTTGGCATATACACTTTTCAACCCCATCTCCCCCCCTCCCCCCCCAATCCTGTATGCCCCAAAATACTCCTGAGAGTGAAGGTTAGCTCTAAGAATAGTCTGACCATCGCAGCATTCACAAGGAGTCAGGCCACAGACGATGGTATTTGTCTTCTGAGAGACTTTGGATGCTTATCTACACATCCCCCACCCACCACCAGCCCCCACCCCCACCTGACGGCCTTAACAGCCTAAATGCAACCACCGGTACCTAACAACCGTACGATGGCTGCGCAGAACAAGGACATTTCTCCTGACAGAGGGAAAAGAATATGAAGCACCGTAACCCGAGGGTACCTGTGCAAAACACGTACACATGGTTAGTCCTGTTTTAAAGGAGTTAATACGCATCTGTTACAAATAAACAGTAAACAAATATAAAACTGGTCGTTAGCCTGAACTCAGTTTGTGCTTTTCACCCTCAGGGTTTTGAAGGTGAAGCCTCTGAATTTCACACGAAAGAACTTGGACAACTTTACTTCAGGTTTAAGGACATTTATTTACTTATTTGTGTAAGAACCAATCACAAAATGAGTTATGTGTGGGCAATCTTTGCCATAAATCATAGCTGTAGCTCTATCCTGGCAGTAGCTACAGTTCACTGATATTTGAGAAAATACGCAACATTCTTATGAAACAGTAAATATATTTGCATACTTTGATCATGTTAAATAAATTAGGCTTAAGCTTAATTATAAAGCACGGCGGTGGTAGCATTGTGATTTCTAGGTGTGTTTTTGTAGGATAGATCGCTTCAAGAACAAAAGAACATTTAACTTGTTAAATCTTTGAGATAATCAGTACCTGCTGAACGTAGAAGGACGTGTGGAAAACCTTTTATGCTTCTTGTTTGGGTCTGGTCGTGTCAGCACAAACGTAATAACCTGAAAATTAAAACTTATTTTTGTTCAGAAGCTTTAGCCCATGAACCATGTTTTCTAACCTTACACCTACTCTGGAGAAGAAGTTCCACATATTGACAATTATATTTCTGAGCATTTCCATAATGAAAACCTTTGTTTCAACAACAGTGAACAGACACGCAGGTAAAACCTGCAGACTTCTGTATTTATTTGAGTTTGTGAACAAGGGTCAGGTTTCATTTTGACCTTGAGGCTCCAGCTGACGCCCTAATTATTGATGGCTGAAGTCACAGCTGCTAAGCCAGCTCAGCGTCATGTGACATTAATGCCTGAGTTCCAACACGTCCACGGAGCTGAAGATAACTCTTGAACAATACCAGACATCTTTCAGTACATCTATCAACAGTAATAAATTCAAGGGGGGCGTTTTAGCTGGCACTTTTTAGCGACACTTCACTGGGTCCAAATGTCTTTCAGGTACAGATCCTACGAGTTTAACAGAAAAATGCAACTAGAGTTCTTGTTGTTGACTTTGTTTGGCCCAGGACTCCCTTGCAAGAGATCTGTGATCTCAGTGGAACTTCCTTCCATCTGTCCGCCTGTTCGTCCTTCCATCCATCCATCATCCATCATCCATCCATCCATTATCTTTACCCGCTGCCGTTTCAAATTATATTCACACGGAGTAATACCTTCGAATAGGGATGCATGATATTGGATTTTTGGCCGATATCCGATATGCCAATAAGTTAAAACTTCTTTGCTGATAACCAATACCAATACCGATATTTTCCCCTAGGCCTACTTACAGAGACTTCATAGTTTTCTCTGCTGGGGAATTAAAATACTAAATTATTCTGCATGGTCTTTGTCAATTTGACCTGCTACCAAATGCAGATGCCAAAAAAGTAAATGAAAATGATGCAACACAACTTGGATTATGTTTAATGTCAAATTTATTCATGACATTTACTCTGTCAAACACAATGACAGCACTCGAACAGTCATACAAAAACAGTGCCTTATACAGTATATATCTATATATAGATGTATATAGATATATAGATATAGATACATAGATAGATATAGATATAAACATCACCTTTTATATTGGTGAGTTATTTTGATGGAATGGCCAATGTCCGATATTTAACTTTATCGCTCATATCGGCCGATACCATGCCGATAATATTGTGCATCCCTACCTTTGAACAGTTCGGTCAGTGATCCCTGTCGGCTGCTACTTTGCTTACTTCAAGTTGAAGCACTGGTCGTTGGCATTCTAGCCATGCAACTATCGTAAATGTCTTTGTGGTGTGTTTTTCAGTGTTGATAAAGATTTGTGGTGTTACCTCGAGAGGTAGCAACAGCAACAAGGCAGGTTCTGAACAATACATGCTGTTGCGCAGCGTCTTCTTTCTTATGGACAAAATAATCCAAACAACGGACGTGCTGCTCCTCTTTGGTACCAAACTTTCAGATGTATCAGCTTCAGTCGAGCCGGATGCCATTGTGTGACCGATGAAAGCGCAGTGTTGACTTCTTCCACTCCCTCACGTCACCAGATCACGTGACCTGTCAGATCGCAGCTTTTGCGATTAGAAAATCTCGTTTTATCATGATGTTATTGCAAATGCGCTTAATTGTTCAGCCCTAATTCCCAGTTAGATTCATGCCTTAATGAATACAACCAAAACTCTTGTCATGAGGACCAGGCTGACAACCCTCAGGTGGGTGTGGAGCAAAACTAATCTGCAAGTAAGATCATCTCAAAGAAACAGAGCAGTTTAAAGCTTTGCAACCCCAAGAAGAACCATTCCAGTTTGGTTTGAGAAAGTGTCTTCAGTAAGGAGCGAAACATCTTCAACAACAGAAGAACTCCAGTTAGTTTTTTTTTGTTTTTTCTTGTTAACTCCTAGAATTGGCCATTTTCTGAATGAGTGAGAAAAAACTTTAAAAAATAGTTAAAGTCACAAGGAAATCTTCTTCATCGTGGTGAAGATGATGAACACCACCCTTGCACTGTGTGTTCGTATATACGGGTGGGAATTCTGTGTGTTGTGTTTGGTGAGTTACATGTTTTAGCCTCTAAATCTAACAACATTTTACTTTAGATCATTATTAACAATTCATTTTTTCACAACAGGTCTACCTTCTTGTGTAAGATTTGCTATAATTTGCTAAGCTGCTGTTCATGCATGTAAACACAACAGTGTCATACCTGACTGGAAGAACTCGTACTCTTACTGTGTGCAGTGAGTTTATCTTACGTTGCTCACATTTCAGGTCTTTACAGTCAAGCTTGTGTCCTCTGTGCTGTTTTATTAGATCCAGCCATATGACAGGATCAAGGCCAGGGGGCTCCCCAACAACATCACCGAGTGCCTCAACAAGCTCGCAGTGGTCAAACTCAATGGAGGTCTGGGAACCAGCATGGGCTGTAAGGGCCCCAAGAGTCTGATCAGTGTCCGCAACGAGAACACCTTCCTGGATTTGACGGTGCAGCAGATCGAGGTAGGAACTGTGCAGAACAAAAACACAGCGGTCCAGCTCAAATGGTGATGTGCTTATCTTCTGGGTTTATGTTTTTTAGCATCTGAACAAAAAGTTCAACACCGACGTGCCGCTCGTCCTCATGAACTCTTTCAACACTGACGAAGACACGAAGAAGATCATGCAGAAATACACACACCACCGGGTGAAAATCCATACGTTCAACCAGAGCAGGTGAAGCGCGTGCACACACACACACACACAGTACCAGCTAGACCAGGGGTGCCCAATATGTCGATCGCGATCTACCAGTCGATTGCAAAGGTACTATGTGTAGATCGCATGGCATTAAAAAATAGACGTCAGCTCATCATCCACCCTCACTATGAAATTTGTCACTTGATTGACAGCCAGTCTGAGACCTAACCTTTTCTGACACATAGGTCACACACAACCGCGCCAAATGCTAGCAAGCTACCGAGTTGCCTAGTTAGCCTCTAATTCATTTCTTCTAAACTCAAGAAAGTGTTTAAAATGAGTGGGGGAGCTGGACCAGTTAAGCAGCAAAAACTCTACTATTTCCATACAGAATGGGAGGAGGACTTTTTTTCATGATGTCATATTTGATGTGCGTTTTCCTCATCTACCAGTCTACCATTGTTATTCCGAAGAAAGGAAATGTGGAGCGGCATTTTCGTACTCTTCATAAAAATTACGACACTGACTTCCTTCTGAAAAGCAAGCTGAGAAAAAAAAAAGGTGAAGGAACAAAAATCCCAGTTATCCGGACAGCATTAATTTTTCTCACAGCTGGATACAAAAGCGAAGGCAGCTATCAAAGCACAAGAAGTCCTTTCAAAATGGAGAGATGATAAAAGAGTCTGAAGCAGCTGACTTGTTGATCCGAGACTTTAAAAACAAACCAGAAATATTATCTTCCATCAAAGCTCTCCAGGTATCAAGAAGTACAGTTACATGGCGCTGTGAAGCCATGTCTGAGGATTTGACCCAGCAACTTTGGAAGGATATCGTGGACTGCAAGTGTTTCTCACTGCAATTGGACGAGTCTAGCCATGAGTGACACAGCCCAGTTGTGCATTTTTATTTGGATGGTGTTTTCCGATATCTGGAGTGGACGATGAGGTTTTGACAGCACAAGCTGACATTCACTTTAGGGCCAGGGCTCTTGGACAGTTCTGGAATTTACTCACAGAGGAAAAGTGACTGCATTATTCGGCTTCACTTATTTATGTGAGTCAACCTTTTCCCACATGAAGATAATTAAATACAAATACCATTCCACAACGACTGATTATCATTTGGAAATGTGCTTGAGGTTGGCTATCAGCAGCTACTGTCCAGACTCTGCATCCCTGGCTGACTCTATTCAGTGCAAGTCATGCAAGAAAGTCATGCATGCAAATCACGCACGCTTTGAAGACCTGAACCAGCACCAGACTCACCTCACCACCAGAAGAGGAGTTCCTCAGCGTGACCTTAGCTGAAGTAAGGTGTACCTTCAGGAGAATTAATCCTCACAAAGCAACTGGCCCAGACATCATCCCCAGGAAGGTAATGAAAGAATGTGCTGATCAGCTCTGCGAGGTGCTGGCCGACATCTTTAACTCCTCCCTTACCCTGGCAACAGTTCCCACCTGCCTGAAGACCGCCGCCATCATCCCAGTTCCTAAAAGCTCTGCAGTGACTGGCCTGAATGGCTACCGGCCAGTAGCACTCATCCCAACACTTGCTAAATGTTTTGAAAGACTGGTCATGACTCAAATCAAAGCTACCATCAACATCAACAAGGACCCTCAGCAGTACGTATACCATGAGAATCGATCAACAGAGGATGCCATCTCCTCTGTGGTCCACACTGCTCTCACCCACCTGGAGCAGAAAGACTCCTAGGTCTGTATGCTCTTTGTGGACTTCAGATCCACCTTCAACATATTGACTCCCCAAACCCTGATGGCAAACTACTCACACTAGGACTAAGCCCCTCCGTATGCAACTGGGTCCTGGACTTCTTAACAAACAGACCTCAGTCTGTGAGGATCCACAACTTCTCCTCATCCACCATAATCCTCAGCACTGGCTCTCCTCAGGGCTGTGTGTTGAGCCCCCTCCTGTTCACTCTGCTCACATATGACTGCATGTCACCTACCCATCCAGGCTGACATATTGTAAAGTTTGCAGATGATACAGGGGTGGTGGGATGCATCCCAAACAAAGATGAGTCCAGCTACAGGCAGGAGGTGGAACATCTGGAGAGCTGGTGCAGGAAGAACAACTTTCACATCAATGTGAAGAAGACAAAGGAGATGGTCGTGGACTTCAGATGGAACAAACACACCTACACCCCTGAACATAGGAGGATCTGCGGTGGAAGTGGTCTCCAGCTACAAGTACTTGGGTGTACACATGAATGACAACCTCAGCTGGAGCAACAACACCACCAGCCTGATCAAGAAAGCTCATCAGAGGCTCTACTTCCTCAGACGGTTGAGACGAGCTGGTCTGGGAAGCTCAGTCCTCACCTCCTTCTACAGGTGTGCAGTGGAGAGCATCCTGTGCTCCAGCATCAACGTGTGGCATGGAGGCTGCACAGCTGCAGAAAGAAAAGCTTTGCAGAGAGTGGTGAAGGCTGCACAGAAGATGTTGGAGTCAGCCTCCCCACCATCACAGACATCTACACCTCCAGATGCAGGAAGAGGGCCACCTGCATCATGAAGGACCCCACTCACCCAGCACACACACTTTTTGCCCCGCTCCCCTCAGGAAGGAGGTTGAGGAGCATTAAGTGTAGAACCACTAGACTGAGGAACAGCTTCTACCCTGAGGCTGTTAGACTCATGAATCTAACCAGAATAATCACTGTGGAAAAAAATCATTGTAATCATCACTTTGATTGTTTATGTGCTGCTGATCTCATGCTGCCGATTTATTTCATGTTACTGTATTCATTTGTACTCATCTACTCACCTAGACTCATGTTTGTGCTGCTGTTCAGCGTATTATTTTTGCACTATAAAGTGTTTAGCGTATTCCTAGTTCATACCTTAGACCTTATTACCATTTCTTTTACAATTTATACTTTTGTTATTGTTGGATGTAACTAGGACCCTGTGTACACTGTTTCGTTCCACCTTATGTACAACATGTAACGTGAATGACAATAAAGAACCTTGAATCCTTGAATTATCAAAGTAAGGTAATGAAAAAACATGTACAGAGTTATATTGCGCAATATAGGTTCATGCAGTTATGCAAGGTACATCAACATATATTATACAAATAAGTAATTCTTATATGTTTTGTATTTTTGTAGAACGTAGATCACTTTGACTTGGTTGCTTTGACTTAAAAGTAGATTGCATGCTGAAAAAGTGTGGGCACCCCTGAGCTAGACCATTTACTTCTATTTTCATAAACAGATCTTTAGCCCCGTCAGTCTACATCAACATAAATACATGGAATAGATCTGGAATGTAAGGAAAAGTTTTTAAAAAAATTATGTATTTGAACAAGTTATTATTTTCCATCATATTTTAAATCTTCGTGCACACTAAGGCATCCAACAGAAACGGTTTTATTCCCCACAAATTGTCAGTTTTAGCAAAATAATTGAGGAATCTGGAAAGAGGGCGGGGTCAGTGGTCACATGACAACATTCATCAAATTAAACCCAAAGTGGTTTTCTGATAATAACTTTTTACATGAGACAGAAAAAAACAAACCAGGAACAGAAATCTGCATTTATCCTGGAGGAGTTAGGAACTGCAAATTTAAAAAAATTAAATTAGATAAACGCGTAAAAACATTATCATTGTACGTGAGATTGTATTTTTTTTAGTGTGATAGTAGCTGAGAGTCATACCCATCACACATCATGTAAAGATCAAAACATTAACTTTTATGTCCATTTATAAAGTCAAAAGATACATTTATTTTAAATTGTTTGTTGACATAATAAATTATAGTAATGGTTTGTCTCTGCTCTTTAGCTGTTTTTAAATCTTGTTTAGAAACAAACGTTTACTCCCTGTCTTTAAACCCAGTGAGAGATGGCTTTAACCTTTGTGCCTTTATTGCCCCCCCCCCCCCCCCCCCCCCCCCGGCCGCCAGAGCAGGCCCGAGGGAGCCACGATGCGTTTTATCCATTAACATTTGTGTGGTTACAGCCAGAGCTCAAGGTGTGA
>NC_056513.1:41324910-41383709 GCF_014905685.2 Nematolebias whitei
CCCCCCCCCCCCCCCCCCCCATTGGGGAGCGAAGACAGGGAAATGTAGATACCCTCAGTTCTATTTCATATAGGCTTCGCCCTTTAAGGCTGTCGCTGATGGTTTATCCCGTTATGCGCAGCATAAGCACTGAAAAAAAAATTAGTCCACGCCCACCTGCTGTGTGGGCCCCACCCGGTCCGTATAAATTACGTTAAGAGCGGGAAATCGGCTCCCATTTTTTCTTCAGCGAGCTAATATAGCACTGTCAGAAGAACAAAGAAGATAAATTGTGTAAATGACCAACCTTGTGAAGGATGCTTGGCCCGGCAGTCGACCTCCGGTCGTCCGGTGAGTTCTCCTCCCCGAGGAGAAGATGACAGCAGTCTTATTCCAAGGTAAGCGTCCGGGAACATTTCCCAGTGACAGGTCATTACACGCTGGACAACGCCATCTTGTGTTTTTCCTCTTATCGCCGACCCTCGGGGCGAACCGGATGGTTCCTCCGGGGCAAGGTGTGCTCAGCTGCAGCCCCCGCTGCTCATTCCCTCCCGGGGAGCGTAGTGTAGGTGGAGGGGGGCTGAGTGAATGCTCACCCCATCCCACCTCGTTTCGCATCGGCGATCACACCGCTCCCGGCCGACAGCGCCCTCAGGGGTTGCCCGGCGGAACCCGGGAGGAGGCTGACATGAAGGGACCCCTTTTTTCTACGTCCCTCGCCTTTTTCCCGCCAGTTCGGATGATCGGCGGAAAGGTTATTTTTTCACTGACGTGTTTTTCCAGGCAGCCGCAGTTAGCAACAACGTGCGCTGCTAGCATATAGCATGTCCAAGGGACTGAAGGCCGCAGACCTGCCTTGGAGACAAAGAACTCCTTCTGTAAGGCAACTGACGCTATTCCTCGGTTCCCTCCCCTGGAGCCAAGCCTCGCGGAAGCTTCCGGAGCGAAGCTGTCCAGGTCGGAGCAGCGTCCCGTCCCTCCGGAAGAACCAGACGGCGACCAAAGCTCTCCAATCGAGCCCACCGACGTGTTTTCAGGCAACCGCAGTTAGCAACAACATGCGCTGCTAGCATTTAGCATGTCGAAAAGGCTGGAGACCTCACACCTGCCGGAGGAGACAAAGAGCTCCCTGTGTAATCGGCAGACGCCATCCTCAACATGTGCGCCGCTCCCTCGGTTTGCCTGTCGAGGATTGTAGCATGGATGACGGTAATCCAACGTTCCATCTGGCTCCGTCACTCTCCATTGCTGCCGGAAAAGCTGCACAAAGACCGGATGGAGGGCCCCATCTCATCGGACGCGCTGTTCGGAAGCAGCTTGACGTCCATGCTGACGAATTCGAAGCAGTCGGAGGAGACGTCGGAAGCTGTACGCCATCTCATCAAGCCGCGCGGCTCATTCCGTCCTCCAGCCCGCTGGAGAGATCGTCGAAAGCAGAGGCAGAAACATCGACGCTCCACGGCAGCAGCAGCTTCGTCTCGCCCAGTTCCACCACCAGCCCCGCCCGCCAGAGACCACTCCTCCTCAGCCCGGCAGCCTGCACTTCAGCGTTTTCCCCAGAGATCGCCTGCAGACGGCGCTCGGAGCAAACAAACCGCAGAGCTCACGGGGGAGAAGTTTTAAGAAATGACGGTCTGCGGAGGATGTGTGTATAAATGACACAGGAATTGAATAAATGATTTTTCAAAGATCAAAATGCCTGTTTTTAGCCAGTCTGTAAGCTCGGATGAGCTCACAGCCGCTACACACACATCCTCCACTCATAAGAGCCGGTGTCCTTAAATAAAGGTTTTTTAAATCCACCGCCGCTCCTTCACATGCCCAGACGCTCACGTGACACCACGGTAAGCGAAATAACTTGTTGTCAATCAGACCCGCACGATCACCTCCCAACGGTGTTAACGCGCTCCCGAGCGAGACAAGCAGCCTCCATCCAACGGCACTGTGTCGATGATGCACGCACAGCTGCCCGGCGCTCACCGGCCCACATCGGGATAAATGTGGGACCGCAGGCCGGGTCCGGTGGAGGTCCCTGCTCTCAGCGAAAACAACACACGCCTCTCCTGTATGAACGCGAGTGGCCGTCATCCACCGCGTCCCAGCGATCAGCAGCTCACGGCGGCATAAGCATGAGACAGCTGAATGAATCTAATGACGGGCCCCGCCCTCAGCGAGAGCGGCGCGCGTCCCTCCAGAGGAAACGTGCGCTCCCGCGAGGCTCACAACCTTCACTTCATCAGCTGACACACGCCTCGCCTCAGCACACAGCTACCGCCCCGCCCGGACATGAAGGTTGGTCCGCGATCCAGTCACAGCGCGCGGGCGCGCGCAGAACAGCCCTTTCGAGAAAGCCTCGCCTTGGGTCACGCGGAAAACATTTCCGCGACGCATGACGGCGGTCGAGGCGGAGGTTTGGATGACATCCGTTCAAAACACGGCACATCATTTAAACGCACGTCCACTCCACGAACGTCACGCAGAGTGGTTAAAAACATGCTCACCGGACAGATGGATGGACAGAGTGTTATGCAAGGGTTACACGCTGCAGTTTGCAACCCGACCCCCTCCGTTCGGAGGAGTTATAGAGACGGTCCTGTCATCACCAGACCAAGTCTCAGCCTTAAATGCAGAAGTCCAAGAGCTTCTGATAAAAGGTGTAATCTCAAGAGTTCCCAACGAGGAGGAAAACACAGGGTTTTACTCACGCTACTTCCTGGTCCCCAAAAGGACCGGAGGGATGAGACCGATCCTGGATCTGTCAGCTTTCAACAAAGCGATCATGAACAGATTTTTTCACATGTTGATGAACAGACAGCTGTTGGACAACATCCAGGAAAACGACTGGTTTGTTTCCATCGTTTTAAAAGATGCCTATTTTCACACACCAATCATCCCAAAACACAGAAAATTTCTGCGTTTCGCCTTTCAAGGGATGAAGTACCAGTACAACAGGTTGCCTTTTTTGGGTACTCCCTCGCGCCTCGTACGTTCTCAAAGTGTGTGGAGACAGCCCTGCATCCACTGCACAAGCAGGGATGAGAGTTTTGTTTTACCTGGACGACCTGCTGCCCCTGTCTCACTCCAGACAGGAAGCATTGATACAGGCTCAGGTGTTAGCATCACACCTGCTAAATCTGGGTTTCGCCATAACTGGAAGAAGAGCTCGATTTTCCCGGCCCAGATAATTGTTATCTGGGAGTGGAATTAAACTCAATTACCATGACGGCTCGTTTATCACAAACAAGAATCGACACTCTAAAAACCAATTACGCCACGTAAGACCTGGCAAAGTGGTAACAGCTGTCTCCGTCATGAAGCTGTTGGGAATGACGTCATCAGCTCACACAGTGGTCCCGCTGGGTTTGTTACACATGAGACGCCTCCAGAGGTGGTTTACGCGTCTGCGTGTGGATCCAGTAAAACAAAAGAGACGGATGATCACTGTCCCTCCCTCCATGGGAGCAGACCTCCGACACTGGGGAAACACCCTGGCTCTGTCAGAGGGAGTCCCCGTCAGCAGACCCACGTCACGTGTCAGTCTTCACGGACACGTCTCTGTCAGGTTGGGGGGGGGAACATGCCTATCTCAAGCAGTAGGGGCGCTGTGGCCCCACCGCACATCAGCCCACATCAATGTTTTGGAGTGTCGCACAGTGCTGAATGTGATTCAACATTTTGCTCCCGTGCTACAGAATCAACACGTGTTGATTCACACAGACAACATGGTGACTGCTGCGTACATAAACCGCCAGGGGGGTGTGCGTTCAGCCCAGATGTTACACATTGCGCGGAAGCTACTGAGTTGGGTTCATCAAACCTGCTTTTATTAGAGCGGTTTACATATCCGATGTTCTGAACAGAGGGGCTGATGTGACGTCCAAGGGCGGCCCACGTTATGTGGACCGGATCCTCCATCCGGATCTGATGTTTTTCAGACACAGCAGAAGTTGGCAAAGCAGCTGTGGACCTGTTTGCGACGCGAGAAGAACGCGCAATGTCAACTACGGTTTTTTCCCTGAGCCCGCGAGACGATCCATCGTTGGGGGGGGACGCATTTGCTCACAGTCGGTGGCCCAAAACGCTTTTTACGCGTTTCTTTTCCCTCACCTCCTCTGTTTTTTACGGTCCATGAACCGAGTTCAGGAGGAGGGATTGACAGCTCTCCTGGTGGCTCCCGGCGTGTGAACGCACTATGGTTCCCAGGCCTGCAACGTCTGTTGTGGGGTCGCCGTGGAACTGTCGTGGAGGAAGGATGCTCTCCTTCAGGCAGGAGGAGCGACCAAGAGTTACCCAGAAATAGGTCAACACCGGTGGGTTTGACCGCTGAGCGGTCCCACTTAGAGGATGGGTCTCCCTCAGGAGATAGTGTGCACAATTCAAGATTCACGTGCTGCATCTACCACAGTTCTGTACACATCAAGGGTACGGCTTTTCAGCGCTGGTGTACAGAGAAGGTTTAGAGACCACTTCATGCTTTTTAGGCAGCGTGTCGTTTTTCTACAACACCTGATGGATAGGGAGTTGGCTTTCAGTACGCTTTAACGTACGTTGCAGCCATCTCTTCCTGCCACAAAGGGTTTGGAGACAGAACAGCTTTTAATCACCCGCTGATGAAGCGGTTTCTAAAAGGTGTTCAGAGATGTAGGCCTGTTTCATGCCCACTTGTTCCACAGTGGGATTTAACGCTGGTCCTGCGAGCCCTGATCAAAGCTTCAATTGAGCCTCTGGATCAGTTTTCATTTAAATTCTTGTCTCTTTAAACAGTCCTGCTGCTGGCTTTAACACCCGCTAAGAGGGTAAGTAATTATCTGCCCTCTCTGTTGTTTCGTCATGCCTTAGAATTAGGCTGACGGGCAGCTCAGCTGTTTTAAGACCAACCCAGCTTTTATGCCTAAAACATCACGAGCTCTTTTAAATCAAGAGTGATGTCGTTGGAGGGGTCTTTCCCCCCCCACAGATCAGAAGGGGAAGCATCTGTTCATCTTCTCTGCCCGGTGCAGGCGTTGACGTGTTACGTAACGCGCACAGCTGCAATGCGTTCAAATTCAACAATTGTTTGTGCATTATAGAGATGCTTCTGCAGGTCGCCGTTATCCATCCAGCGCTTGTCACACTGGCTGTGTGAGGCCTTTTTCTGAAGCCTACAGAGCATCAGATTTAGGGCCTCCTGTCAACCTCTAAGCACACTCGACCAGGGGTATCGCATCTTCGACTGCTCTGCATAATGGTATGTCAATGCAGGACATTTGCACTGCGGCTGCATGGTCAACACCCTGCTCATTTATTCGCTTTTACCTACGTGATGTAACGGCTCGTTCCATGACACATTCTGTCCTTAGTGCTCTAACAGAATGAATATTATTGTTCTCATGGAACTCTGTTTAAGCTCACTACTGTCTGCATGCATTACAGTGTGAGATGTTGTTTTCAGTCACAGTCGTGTCTGTGATTTTGGTTCTATTGTCACTAATCAGTTCATGATTATTGTTAACAATCAGTTCATTTGATTATTGATCAATTCATGGACATTAATCTGTTTATACTGTTCAGCCATGAACCAGTTGGTTCATGCCCCCCCCCCCCTCTTTTCAACTTCTTCTTCATGTTGAAAGTTTTTCCGGGGTATTCATGTTTGTCAGAACGCATAGTTACACAACATGCGTCTGTACATGGCACATAATTACGCGATGCGTAGTTTATGCACACGGGGAGCTGAGTGACAAGACGTTTTTTGGGCAAGCTTCCGCTTCTTACTGTGTTCGAATGGACCCAGTGAGGCGAGGACCACATCCGCTTCGCCCTTAAACCATCAGCGACAGCCTTAAAGGGCGAAGCCTATATGAAATAGAACGTTGGTTACGTACTGTAACCCCAGATTCTATGAATATAGGCGTAGCCCTTTAAGCGTCGGGCCTCACTGGCTCCTAAATGGCTGAAGAAAAAGCTATTTTGGGAGCCGATTTCCCGCTCTTAACGTAATTTATACGGACCGGGTGGGGCCCACACAGCAGGTGGGCGTGGACTAATTTTTTTTTCAGTGCTTATGCTGCGCATAACGGGATAAACCATCAGCGACAGCCTTAAAGGGCTACGCCTATATTCATAGAATCTGGGGTTACAGTACGTAACCAACGTCTGTCTGTGCATACTGTAAGCATGATAACTTGAAAAATGAGTGAGTTACCGACTTCCATTTTGATGTTGCTAAATTTAGACGCAAGAAAGTTTGCTTTGAAAATTGGGTTGTTGCATCAAAATCCAAGATGGCTTCCACCATATATGTAAAGATGTTAACCTTGAGAGGTGGATAATCTGGAAAGTAAGCAACACGCCACTTTCCATTTTGGTGTGTTCCACGGAGGAATGGTAACTATCAAAAATTGAGCTGTCAAGTCAAATTCCAAGATGGCCACCACCACACTCATTTGATTAAACTATGCTTTCTAGTTTTTATAATGCTTAAAATATAGTCTCCTCAAATGACTGGGGTGGCCGAAGATTAATTTATAGTGGCCAAGGCCCCCACTGGCCACTCCCTGGCTCCGTCATCGCACCTGGAAAAACTACAAACAAATAAATAAATAAACAAATAATTGGATGGATGGATGGATGGATGGATGGATGGATGGATGGATGGATGGCTTTCCTTTGGTAAAGTTATCAATGTTTTAAAGTGTATAAATGTATTCTGTTTTATTCTCACTTCTTATAAAAGTCTTTTTCTTTATTAGATGCTCAAGTTTTTTTGAAACTTCGTCTCAGGTTTCCAAGGATCAACAAGGAGTCTTTGCTGCCCGTTGCCACAAGTATGGGGATGAGCGGTGAGAACGAAGAGGCCTGGTACCCCCCGGGTCACGGGGACATTTATGCCAGCTTCTACAACTCGGGGCTGCTGGACAAACTCCTCTCTGAGGGACGAGAGTACATCTTCGTGTCCAACATCGACAACCTGGGTGCCACCGTCGACCTGTTCATCCTCCACCACCTGATGAGTCAGCCGGCCGACAGGCGCTGCGAGTTCATCATGGAGGTCACAGACAAGACCAGAGCTGACGTGAAGGTGAGTCCTACCGCTGAGATGTGGTCTTCTTTAGGTGGGAGGGGCTTCTGCTGGACTGCTTTCAGCACCGCCGCCTTCTTCCTGCCTGCAGGGTGGAACTCTGATCCAGTACGAGGACCATCTGAGGCTGCTGGAGATCGCTCAGGTCCCCAAGGCCCACGTTGACGAGTTCAAGTCTGTCACCAAATTCAAAATCTTCAACACCAACAACCTGTGGATCTCTCTTCCCGCCATCAAGAGGCTGCAGGAGCAGAACTGCATGGACATGGAGATCATTGTCAACCCAAAGGTGAAAGACTTCACATCAGGAAGCCTTTTAGGAACAAAGGTCTCCTGTTGATTATTATACATGTTTTATTCTAATCAGTTAATACCTCGACCCAGAGCCTTCAGAAAAGTTTTTTAGAAACGGAACAATCAAATGATAATTTGTTTTAAGACTCCTTAAATAATGACCATAGAGGGTTTTTTTGTTGAGTCTGTGTGAACTTTGAATATTTGGACCCCCCGCAGACCCTGGATGGTGGTCTGAATGTCATCCAGTTGGAGACGGCTGTGGGCGCTGCCATCAAGAGCTTCAAGAACGCCATGGGGGTGAACGTACCGCGCAGCCGCTTCCTGCCGGTGAAGACGTCGTCTGACCTGCTGCTGGTGATGTCCAACCTGTACAGCCTGGACGCCGGCTCGCTCACCATGAGCAAGAAGAGGGAGTTCCCCACGACGCCACATGTCAAGCTGGGCAGCTCCTTCACAAAGGTCTGGAACCTTCAAAACCTTAGCTGCTCACCAAGACCCCTCTGAGTCATGATCAGTCAGCATCATGTGGTGTGCCTCATACATAAGACACATACTAAAACAGATGGTTTTAGGACCAGTTTACTTTACTCAGGTATTTTTGTCCTGTTTATATATTTCGCTTCATCAGCACGTCCTAACAAAAATGCTGTAATACCAGCGCCGGACCACTAGGTGGCAAAGTATCGTTAAAAACTGCTTCAGCGTTGTGTCCTCTGGACAGATTCTTGTTGAAACGTTTCGTCCTTTATCTAAAAGAGCTACAACAAACTCAGTCTTATAAGCAGCACCTTCTCATAGTGGATCAACCAGTTTGTTGTTGACAGCCAAAATTAGCTGGTCACATGCTAATGGAGGACCATCAGCCCAACGACAGACTATTAGTGCTATGATGGCCTTCACAGAGGGCTGAGTGATGCAGCAGCATCAATCTGCAGCATTATTGAGCAGCATCAGGATGCTTCAGTGTTTTGGTTTCTCAAAGTGTGCGTCCACAGAACAGGCTGTTACACTGTCATGTCTGAAAAACTCTGTTTTACACCTTCACAGAGGCACCACACCCTAAGTGGCAGGACTGGCAAATCTATGCAGAAAAACTGCAACTTATACACAAATACAGTACACCAGAAGAACAAACTTGTCTAAGCTCTGTATTTTCATGATGTCCTGTTTACTGAAGATCCAGCTGGTTGGAGCATCCTGTCATGTCGTTCCTCCTGCAGCAGATAACCAAGATGGGATGTTAACGGAGAGGCTCAGCTGAGAGGATTCTGCCATCTCATTCTTTTATTATACATTTTGTTTTGCAGGTCCAGGACTTTCTGAGAAGGTTTGAAAACATCCCTGACATGTTGGAGTTGGACCATCTCACCGTATCAGGAGACGTGACCTTCGGAAAGAACGTCTCTCTGAAAGTAAACGACTTTTAAAGATGCAGAAAATTATTTTTTTTAAGGAAACTCTACGCCTCATTTTGTTAAATGAAGACTTCCTTACTGAAGTGAAACTAACGTCACACAGATGGTTGCTGCCATCTTGTGCTCGTCAACAGTAAGTCCAGTCTAACTGATAGAAATGGGACCAACTTATAAACGTGTAGTTTAAAACTGTAAAACTCAGAATAAATTAAAGCATCTTATTTTACAGTTTGGTCTCGCCATGCAAGTCTTAGTGTACTGTAACACATTTTTACTCCTGTGCAGTCACTGAACAGCAAACAGAGTCCTAGAGCGGAACAAAAAGTGCACCTGAAAAGGAAGAAGCGGGTTAAAGATATGGATGGATGGATGGATGGATGGATGGATGGATGGATGCATGGATGGATTAACAGAGTATAATTTTAAAAAAAAGCACCAAATGTAGCACAGACTGGCTTAATGAGACAAAACAAACCATCCATCAACTTTTACCCACTTCTTCCTTTTTGGATCTTGGGGGTCACTGGTGTTCATGTCCAGCCATCACTGTGGGAGAGGTGGGGGACACCCTGGACAGGTCTCCAGTCCATCACAGGGACACATAGAGACAACCAACCATTCACTCTCTCACACCTAGGGACAATTTAGAGTTACCAATCAGTCTAACATGCATGTTTTTAGTCTGTGGGAAGAAGCTGAAGTACCCGGAGAAAACCCACGCAGCACAGAGAGAACATGCAAACTTCACCCAGAAAGGTCCCTGGCTGGGATTTGAACTGGCAACCTTCTTGCTGAGAGGCAACAGCTCAACCAACAGAGCCACCATGCTATCCAGAAGACCAAACATACTGGATTATTTATTACGAACATGGATTAAAACAGAAACTTTTTAATGCATCAGGAGTGTTATTTCTGTGACCAGAGCAACAACAAACCAGTTATCCTTTAAAATACCAGTTTACAATAAAGTTTTCTCCTTCCACCAGGGAACTGTCATCATCATCGCAAATCACGGTGACAGGATTGACATTCCAGCTGGAGCGATGCTGGAGAACAAGATCGTGTCCGGAAACCTGAGGATCCTCGACCACTGAGGGTCGCTGGAGAAGAATGATGAAGACCAGACTCGTCCTCTTCGGTTCTCCAGCCAGCGCTCTGTTACTGTGTGACGAGTGTTTCAAACAGGAAGTGTCAATGTTAAGGTCAAGGGTCAGATTGATCCCGACTCACTCTGCAGGTCCTCATGAAGGAACATGCCGTTACTGCAGATCCACACTCAGACTTTCAATAAAACTGCAACATGGCTCAGATCTGTGGTTTATTCAGGAAGCTTTACTTTTAGTCTGTGCACGCTTGTGTTAGCACAATATTTCGTAAACCACTGGAAAGATTTAATGAAATAAAAACATACCTCTACCAGTCCTTCATTTTTGGAGTCAACCCAACTCAAGATGGCCACAGTCAGTGGATATTAGCCGGTACATGCGTCTATAACTCAGTTACAGACATGAAGCTGTGATGTGGAGTGGTGGTAGTTGAGTCATCCTTAACATGCTCCAAGCTTCAACAGATTATACAACACTATCTGTTAAAATATTGTTCTGCAAAGTCCATTTTCTGATTAACTATTTTAATTTATCAAGCTGATTTTTTTTTCCTGGACTAATTAACGATTTAAAAACTATTCGAGCCAAAAATAAAAGCACAAATGATGTTTTACGTCTTATGCTGATATCAATTCTGTCATCCAGGAAATGGCAAATCCCCCTCAAAAATTAAATAAAACAATTTTTTTCTAAAGTTATTTTGAAAAAAGACCCCGGAGCAGACCCAGAACTCTCAGGAGGGACCGTGTGGCCTCTCTGGTCTTGGAGCACAAAGTCCGACATGTTGGGACACCTGGACTCAAACTAAGATGAAAGTTTTTCAGCTGCTCTGATTCATAACCTCCACTCTGATTATGTCATTACATTTAGGAAGTACTAAGTATTTGCTCACTTAGTGAGTACTGTAGTTTTTCTAGATGGGAAAACATAAAAGCTACAGAATTATCTGCTTTTTGTTGAAACAATAAAAACATTAACTGCAGGACAAAATGTTGCTTCATAATCCCATTTTATTCACAGCAGCTTGAAAGAACTGAACATCTACTGGACTCTGACGCATGCTGCAGGACTCTCTCACACACACTCTGACACACACACTCTCACTCACACGCACACACACACACACTCACACACACACACTGCGTTGCAGAGCTGACGGGTCGTTTCTGACAGCAGATCAAAAGGAGGCACTTCTGAAGCAGACACTGACAGTTTCTGAGTGTTGGACAGGAAACGGCTGTGCTCGATAAAATTCTAGTTTTCCGACTTCAAAATGTGACTGACTGCACGTGCACGCGCACGCACGCACCATCAGAGTTCACAATAATCTTGAACCTATTCAACAGCTTCATCGTCCCACTACAGAAACAACAAAAACGAGCACCTTGAGTTCTGATCAGGGAACCTCTGGTTCCAGTCATCCAGTTTATTGGGGAGTTAAACTACGACAGCTTATGGGCTGTGGACCAGTAGCTCGGTGGTCAGTGCTGTGGTCTTGCAATCTTGAGGCTGCGGGCTCAAGCCCAGGTTGCACCAGGAAGGGTATCCGGCGTAAAACAATAGTCAACTCGCTCGCCGTGTCCCCTGAAGAAGCAACCAAAGCCTGATGTGTTCCAGCTGCTGCACAGACGACACATTTATCTGAAGTCAGAGCAGGAACGAGTGTTCGACGACAACAGAACGTAGAAACTGCAGTCCGGTTTAGAAAAAGCTCGTGTTTGATTTAAAGAACTGCATGCGAGCCGACCGAAGGAGAAAAAGATGCACGAGAAAAAAATCATTTTCTGTTTGATCTGAATTCTTCACATCAACTAAAATTACTTCATGATCTGTAAACAGCTGCACTGGTTCTCACTCGATTCATCGCTGCGCTTTAACCCTTTAACTGCTGGGGATTCTGGGAAACTGACGGCTCTTCACAGCCGCCAGCTTCACCACGTCAGAGATGTAAGGAGGAAAGAAAATTATATTTTTCTCTTTCACTCTCAAACAAAAATATTCTTGAGCTACGGAACACGATGAAGAATAGTGAACAGCTGCTCCTGGTGCTCCACGTCGCCTAACAAAACAAAAACAACTGATCATCCCTAAAGAAGACGGCAAGATGCATGATTGGTTGAAGAGCACGTCAGAAAGTTGACCTTTGGTAGCAACAGGATGAGGTTTGTGATGCGTTCACAGTCCAGAGGTTTAAATTCTTCAGGACCAAGGTTCCTTCAACACAAGTCCTGGAAACGTATGGAGAATATAAAAATAGAGGGAAACCCCTTCATCTTCATCACCTTCATCACAGCCCGCTGGAGACAAAGTCCACCAAAGTCACAATGTTCCCAAAAGGACAGAAAAATAAATTACCCCACCACCATCATCATCATCCACAGCCTCCTTGAAAAGTCTCCAGTAATTTATTGTATTTCGTTGCACAGTGAGGGGAGGCGGCTGCAGGTTTAAGGAGGTTTCCCTGTTTCCTGATCAAGTCTTCCACGCTGTGGAAGTTCAGCTTGCTGCTGCTGATCTTCACCCAGTTCAGTGGTTTGGGGCGTCTTGTGCCCTCCTCAGGTGGCTGCTGATAGTCAAGGTCGCCCCCGGTCAGTCTACGGGTTTGTTCCGGATGTCAAGACTCCGCCCCCTTCATCACCTCTTCTGCTCCCAGATTTCCACCATGCTCAGGTCAAGTCGTTCGAGGCTCCTCAGTGCTTGGATGTTCTCCGTGTAGAAGGCCACGTCCACCACCACCAGCCTGCAGACAGCAAGTTACAACGTTTATGTATCAGAGTCAGAGATTCTTTATTGTTGGTCCACAGGGTCCCAGTTACATCCAACAATAAAAATGTAAAAGAAAAACAATGATAACATCTAAGATACGAACTAAGAAAAACATCAACTAAATATACACTAAGCACTAATGAGCATAAAAACATTACGTCGAACAGCAGCATGAACATGAGTCTGTGAGCAGATGAGCACGCATGAACACATCAACATGAAACAGATCAGCAGCAGCATGAAACAGATCAGCAGCAACATGATGTGATTTTTTTTTTCACTGATTATTCTAGTTAGAGATTCATGAGTCTAACAGCCTCAGGGTAGAAGCTGTTCCTCAGTCTAGTGGTTCTACACTTAATGCTCCTCAACCTCCTTCCTGAGAGGAGTGGGGCAAAAAGTGTGTGTGCTGGGTGAGTGGGGTCCTTCATGATGCAGGTGGCCCTCTTCCTGCATCTGGAGGTGTAGATGTCTGTGATGGTGGGGAGACTGACGGATCTGTGGTGGAAGTGGTCTCCAGCTACAAGTACTTGGGTGTACACATGAATGACAACCTCAGCTGGAGCAACAACACCACCAGCCTGATCAAGAAAGCTCATCAGAGACTCTACTTCCTCAGGTGGCTGAGAAGAGCTGGTCTGGAAGCTCAGTCCTCACCTCCTTCTACAGGTGTGCAGTGGAGAGCATCCTGTGCTCCAGCATCAACATGTGGCATGGAGGCTGCACAGCTGCAGAAAGAAAAGCTTTGCAGAGAGTGGTGAAGGCTGCACAGAAATCTGTTGGAATCAGTCTCCCCACCATCACAGACATCTACACCTCCAGATGCAGGAAGAGGGCCACCTGCATCATGAAGGACCCCACTCACCCAGCACACACACTTTTTGCCCCACTCCCCTCAGGAAGGAGGTTGAGGAGCATTAAGTGTAGAACCACTAGACTGAGGAACAGCTTCTACCCTGAGGCTGTTAGACTCATGAATCTCTAACCAGAATAATCACTGTGAAAAATCACATCATGTTGCTGCTGATCTGTTTCATGTTGCTGCTGATCTGTTTCAATGTTGATGTGTTCATACGTGCTCATCTGCTCACAGACTCATGTTCATGTTTGTGCTGATGTTCAATGTTTTATGTTATGAGTGCTTAGTGTATATTTAGTTGATGTTTTTCTTGGTTCATATCTTAGATGTTATTACTGTTTTTCTTATACATTTTATTGTTGGATGTAACTGGGACCCCGTCTACATAATTTCACTCCACCACATGAGGTGCGAATGACAATAAAGAAACTCTGACTCTGATTAATAACTCTGTTCCTGTATCAAATAAGCACGAGATCCTGAACTGTCTCAACAAACATTTTGTTGCTTCTGGTTCTTTATTTGACACAGTTACTAACAGAAAATCAGCCACTTCACTTAATAACCAAACTTCTACAAATCAAATCCCTCCTACAAGTCAATCCTCAGTTAATCACAGCTTCTCTTTTTCTCCATTCTCAGTCAGTGAGGTCAATAAACTGTTAAAATATCTTGACCCTAAAAAATCTGCAGGTCCAGATGAACTTCCACCTTATTTCTTAAGGCTGGCTGCTCATATCATCACAGTCCCTGTGACCCACATCTTCAATCTCTCCATAAGACAAAACTCCATCCAGACACTTGGAAAACAGCCTTTGTTTTTCCTTTGCTGAAGGGAGGAGACACCCCCCCCCCTCACTGAACAACTATCGACCAATCTCTAAACTCTGCATTTTAGCCAAGGTTCTAGAAAAACTGATAAACTCTCAAATCAAAAATTACCTGGACTCATTTAACATCTTACCTCCACATCAATCTGGTTTCAGGAAACAACACAGCACAACCACTGCTTCACTGAAGGTTCTTAATGACGTTGTTGAAGCACTGGATGCTAAAGATTATTGTGCTGCACTTTTCTTAGACCTGTCTAAAGATTCTGACACTGTGGATCAAAACATCTTGTGTCATAAACTCTCAGAAAACTCTCAGACTACTGCAACTCCCTTCTTTATGGCCTCCCCAACAAATCTCTCCAGAAGCTGCAATTGGTCCAGAACTCAGCTGCCCGTGTCATCACTCAAACCTCCTCCTACAACCACATCACTCCAGTCCTGCAGCAGCTCCACTGGCTCCCGGTTAAATCACGCATCGTCTTCAAAATTCTTCTTCTCACTTTCAAAGCTATCCACAACCTTTCCCCTCCGTACCTATCTGACCTCCTACACATCTCCATCCCCTCTCGCTCTCTCAGATCCTCCTCTTCACTACACCTCCATGTACCCTCTGCCCGCCTCTCCACCATGGGGAGCAGGGCCTTCACCTGCTCTGCCCCTCATCTCTAGAACTCTCTGCCCCCTGACTTAAGAAACACCACCTCTCTTTCTCTATTCAAGACTGCTCTGAAAACACATCTCTTTAGACTCGCTTATCCTTAACTTTGCTGTATGTATTTTATATTCTTTATGTATTTTATATTATGTATGTATTTTATATTCTTTATATATTCTATATTCTTTATATATTTTATATTATTTATTCCTGTTGATCTTTGTTCTTAATGTAAAGTGTCCTTGGGTGTCATGAAAGGCGCTTTTTAAATAAAATGATGATTATTATTATTATTATAGAAATTGGTTTCTGAGATCACACCATTAGTTGGTTCTCTATCTCTCAGACCGGAGGCAATGTGTTCAACATAATGGTACTTCCTCCCATTATTTAACAGTCAACAATGGTGTACCACAAGGATCAGTCTTAGGTCGCACACTCATCACAATGGTAATGTAGGTCAAAGCATCCTTGACACATCCTTACATTTCTATATTGATGACACAGTTGTTTGTTGTTGAGCTAAAACAGTTGCTAAGGCTCTCCAGCTTTTCCAATCCGCTTTTGACATCATCCAGTCAGATTTGCTCTGCCTCAAATTTGTCTTAAATGCCAATAAAACCAAAGGGATGCTTTTTTTCAAACAGGAAGTTGGACCCAGCAGTTCTTTCTTCGATTTCATCCTCAAATGGTGTCCCTATCGAGTTTGTCGATTCCTACAAATATTTGAGTATCTTGGTCGATTCGCATCTCTCTTTGAAGCTCCATGTGGAAAACTTGGTAAAGAAACTGAAAGTTAAACTGGGTTTCTTTTTCAGAAACAGATCCTGTCTAACTCTGAATGCTAGGAAACGCCTTGTATCTGTGACTTTCCTTCCCTCCATTGATTACGGTGACATTATTTACATGAACGCTCCTACAAGAACCCTGCTGTCTATAATGGTGCACAAAAATTCATAACTGGCTGTAACTACCGTACCCACCACTGCACTGCATTCACTGGTTAACTGGTCATATTAACTTAACACAGACTCTCTCACTGGTACATTTTCATCTTTAAATCACTTCTTGGTCTGCTGCCTTCATACATCTCCTCCTACATGTCTCTGCGTGAGTGCAGCTACAGCGTGCGCTCTCAGGACATTATTACCTGCAGTGTTCCCTCAGTGAGGACTGAACTTGGCAAAAGGGCCTTCTCCTACTCTGCTCCTGTTTCCTGGAATACCTTGCAAAAAGATCTGAATTTCTTGACCTTGACCTCTCTAAGTGGCTTCAAACATCTGCTAAGTTCATGGCAAAAACTAACACAAACATATTCCTGTATTTAGTATTTTATATTGCTTAATAATTTAGCTGTTTTTTTTGTTTATATAATTTTCTTCCATCTTTTTTTCAATTTATATGCCTTCTTTTAAGATTGTCTACTGTTGTCATCTGTGTTCTTTGTTTAAATCGGGTCTCTCTTGTAAATGAGTTCTCGAGGCTCAATGAGACTAACCTGTAGAAATAAAGGATGAATGAAAACCAAAGCACCAAGCTGGAAAGACATCAGCAATGACCTTAGAGAATCAACAGCTGCTGCTCCTCATTGTTTCAACTATTTGGAGTTAATCATTCTGCAGTGATAAAGATTATTCATGTTTAGGACAGCTGTCAATCTTCCCAGGAGTAGATGTCTCAGCAAATTCACTCTAAGGTCAGACTGTGCACTTCTCAAGAGAAATGAGCTCCACCTCAGACTCTATAGGCCTCAGTTAGCAGGGTAAAGGTCAAAGTTCATGACAGGACAATTACAAACAGACTAAAGTATTTTGTTTTCTTTTTTTGGGGGGGTGGGGGGGGTGGGTGTTGAGTGTTTTTATTCTAAAACAAAACAAACATGGCGGCACAGCTCAGGTTTATGAATTTTTGTCTGAATGAACTGAGACTTTTAAAATAAAGTCCTTGGAAAATATGAGACCAAAGTAGAGATGTTTACCCATAATGCACAGCACCGTTAGACAAAAACCAAACATAGCGTATGAGCACAAACACCTCACACTGCACTGTGGTTAAGTGGCTGAAGGTTTGAACTCCTCTGTAGACCAAAGAACTCTAGATAAATGTGAGGCCATCTATCTGACAGCTAATCTACAACAGAACAAATAAAAAAAAAATTTAAAAAACCCGACTAAAATCAAGGTGCTGCAGTGGTCCAGGTAAGGTCCAGAACCTGAATGTTGTGGTGGGACCTTCAGAGAGCTGAGCAGAAACCAGTGTGTGAAAACTTTCATTAATTGTTGGAAAGATGAGTGAGCGAACATCATTTAGCTCCTGGAATTCACCCCTGGAAGTGCATTCTTCAGGCACAAACGGGCCCCTTCTTCCTTTTCTGTCCCTCCATCGGAAGAGAACCTGAGGGAGTTGCATGGTTGCTGGCGGGACCCAAAAGTCTTTGCGTACCTCTCTGCGGATGGCGGAGTGTTGGCGGCTATGCATAAGCCAGCTGCAGTGGGCTTGGAACGCATGCCAGTGATCAAACCTGCTGTTGCCTCACTCATCATGTCACCAGAGGAAGTTCTGCGCAGTGATGTTTGGTGCCTGTCCAGGCACAACAGACAAGGCAGCAGTTTTCAGGCCTTAGCAGGGCTATGCCCCATCCACATCCTCGGCATCCAAGACGACCCGTCAGCTGATCCCAGCATTCGGTTGCCGCCTCAGGGTCATGATCGGCTGAGTGGTTTGTTACCCTTGTGCGGTTCAGCAGAGACCAGACAGGAGCTTTCGTGAGTCGGTCCACCAACCAGCTGGTCAAGTTTGGACCGGGGACTCTGGCCACCCCCCCAGACTAGATGGAGTTTATGGGGTTAGTCATGTCAGCGTGGAGTCTACGGCGGGAGCCACGGTGAATGTATCTCCGGCGAGGATGGAAGGCAATGTCCTGAAGAGGGAGCAAAGGCGGCACGGCCGGTAGGAAACAAAGGCGAAGGAGCTCGACCGCTGATTAATGGAGAAGGCCAGACGCCAGGTGGTGGTGGTGGATGAGCAGCTGGAGAGTCCAAACCAGAGTAGGCAGCAGGTAAATCCTAATGAACCGCATGGCTGATATTGAGACGGATCAGAGACTTGGTGTAGTGGAAAAGGCAGGAAGGATTGAATAAAACAGAAACAAGAAAAAAGCAAAAAAGCACAACGAGCAGCGGCAGCCAGGATGCGGCAGCGTTCGCTCGCCGGAAGAAGATGACTATAATCGCCGACCCAGTGAAAGCTTGAGCACTAGACCAGGAGTTTTCGCCCTCCTGACCAAGGGTGCAATTGAGGCAGTGGACCCTCTGCAACAACCCAGAGACTATTACTCGACTTACTTCCTCGTGCAAAGAGGACGGTGGGTTTTGTCCCATTTTAGATCTGAGGGGACTCAACCAGTACCTAAGGGTACTGCCCTCCCACATGCTCATGACAGCAGAGGTCCTTCAAGCTGCCACGAGGGGAGAATGGTTCATGTCTATAGACCTGAAAGATGCTTATTCTCATGTGCCTATTGCGGCAGAACATCGCCGCTTTCTCAGGTTTGCGTATCGGGGTCATCACTGGCAGTTCCAGGTACTCCCATTTGTGCTCTCTCTTTCCCCGAGGGTGTTCACTTGGTGCGTGAAGGCAGCCCTCTCTCCTCTGCAGGCCTACGGAGTACTAAACGATTGGCTTCTCTGCGCCTTGTCTCGGGCCTGTGCCTTTCGCGACACGAATCACCTGCTCGCTCATGTGTCTCAGTTGGGCCTTGATGTCAACCTGGAGAAGAGCTTCCCAGACGATCACCTTTCTTGGGTGGTTCTGGATTCACCCTCCATGAGAGCTCGCCCATCCGCTCAGAGGGTGGGCGGCATACTCCATTTGGTCAGTCGTTCAGGCTGGGCAGGCAGCCGGGCAGGCACCCTACGTTGCCTTCTAGCAGCTACTTGGCACAACTGACGACAGTCACTCGGGTGGAGCCCTTAGGCCCGCTGTCAATTTGTCCCTTGCAGAGGTGGCTCAACAGCTTTCGCCTGGATGCCAGGCTGCACAGGCATCACAAGCTTGCAGTGACATGGTCATGTCTTCATGCCCTGACTCAATGGAGGGACGAAGATTATTTGTCCAGGGGTGTCCCCATGGGAGTGGTAGTGTGTCGCAGGTAAGCGGTCACGACAGATGCCAGCTCCATGGGATGGGGCGCTGTGCGACAACGCAGAGCAGTTCAGTGCCAAAGGGGTCAAAGGACCGCTCCAACCATATAAAGGTGCTGGAGCTTCATGCAGTGCATTTGGCACTCAGGTACTTCCTGCCCCACCTAGAAGGGGGGCATGTTCTCATTCGGTCAGATAATACCTCTGTTGTCTACCACATCAACCACCAGGGGGGCACCAGGTCAGCACAACTGCTGAGAGTGTCCAGAGAGCCCTTGGAATGGGTCTCTCCTCGCCTGTCCACCCTGCGGGCGTACTTACCAGGGCGACACAGTCAGGTCGCAGACTTTTCTGACGCCAGGGGTCTTCTCTGGGAGAGTGGTCCCTCCACAGCGACATAGTGCTGATGATCTGGGACCGTTTTGGTCAGGCAGAGGTAAACCTGTTTGCGACAGAGGAGTCGACTCAGTGTCCCCTATGGTACTCCCCTACCGGGGTGTCGGGTGCGCTGGGCCAGGATGCATGTGCCCATCCTTGGCCAAGGGTCCTCCTATATGCCTTTCCATTCCTTTCTCTAATTTGGCCGACCCATCAGGGAGTCCTCGAAGAGGGCCACAGGATGATACTGGTGGCTCCGTATTGGCCAGCATGACCAGGGTTCCCACTAGGAATGTGCGATATAAACGGTATACGGTAGAAATGATAGAAATTTAGCCTACGATATCGATCTGTCTTCTACTGGCTAACCACAGTAATGCTGTCTGAAGTAAAATCAGATTTGTCAGTTTAATCGTTACTTTTTTTAGTTGAAAACTGTGCGTAAGTGGTGTTCAAGTGTAAAATCAGAGCTGTCAGATTTAATCTTTACTTTTTTTTGTTGAAAACTGTGCGCAAGTGGCGTTAAAGTATTTTCTTCAAGGGCTAAGTAGCGAAGCTACAAGCTAACTACGTCCGGCTTGCCATAGTGTTGCCGTATTCGGACGCATGCGCAAAACGCTGTGTTCCATCGAAAGTTTTTTTTTCCCATCAAAAATTAAAGTAAGTGTTGGTCAGCTTTAGAGAAACCTGCTCTCTGGTGGTCATCTGGGATTCATAGAACCGTAGTTACATAGTAACTTTCGTTTTCATTAGTTGTCAGTTATAATCATCAACATTAAAAGAAATAAACATTTGAAATATATCAGTCTGTGTGTAATGAATGAATATAATATACCAGTTTCACTTTTTGAATGAAATTAATGAAATAAATCAACTTTTTCATGATATTCTAATTTTATGACCAGCACCTGTACATGCATTCTTTTACTACAGCTTCTCCAACGTGCCTTTGTTTTAGTTTAATAGCAAAGTAGAATCTGTTGCATGTTTCTAAAGACTTTTATTTCAATCTTCACTCTGACAGAACTGTGAGATAATAGATTGTAAAAGCCCTCAAAGTGTTTATGTGCGCTTGTGCTCACCCGTGCTGCGGTCCTCCATCATTAATGACACCAAGTCTTGCCAGCTGTCTCTTGAGGTGCATTTTAAAGCTGGCGTTAATCTTCAGAAACAGCACCTGTGCAGAAAAACACCTTCATTAAAGCACAGCCGTGGCCATGTTTGAAAGAATGGCTCGCAGAGTCCAAAGTAAAGCACAAGCACAGACTCTGAACGTTGAGACTCACCTGGGTCTGCTCTTCAGGCAGAAGTTCAAAAATAGCTTCGTGCATCTTTGCAATCTGCTTACAGACGTTTCTGAAGCAGGCCGACGGCATCGGAGCCTTTACTTCATACTGAAGGAAAACGCATCACGGTTAAATCAAACGACTGGCGGAGTCACCCAGCACACCTTAAAGCTTTACAGACCTTTGATAAAACCTTCTCAAACAGACCGTCCATGATGGCCACCAGCTTAGCAGAGATCTCTGCGATGTGATCGTTGTAGTCCTGAAAAACAAACAGCCTGAGCCACAACACCCCAACATGCCGAGCCTTCAGGGACCACGTTCTAACACTGCAGGCGTTACCTTCAGGATGTGGTCGAAGTGTCGGAGAACGCTGAACTGTTTGTGCTGCAGTTTGGTCTCAAAGTGAGTCCTGATGATGGGGATGTAGTGAACCACCAGCTGCAGACAACGGGAGGCTAATGCTACAAAAACACATCCAGAGTCCGAGTGGTTCAGGTTTGTGCACAGTGAGGCGCAAGTAACTAAACAACAGTTACGTGCAGGTTCTGGTGCACGTACCCAGGTTTTTTGTAGTGATAGTTTTGAGGCCGACGACCTGCAGAGCTCCAGCTCCTAGAACCAACTGGCAGCTGCGAGAGTTGAAGTGCTGCATAAACAAACAATAAAACTAATTATTCACCAACGTAGGAGGCAAACACGGTGTCTGTCAGCAGATTGTAATATTACAGATAGAGAGGTACAAATCAGGATTCATTATGTTTAGTCACAGAAGACAGTGTGTTTGCAAAACCGAGTCTTGGTGTTCGACCCCCCGGCATGCCCACATGTCATGGTGTCCCTGAGAAGGGCACCCAATCCCCAACTGCTCCCCGGGTGCTTACATAGCTGCCCACTGCTCCACCTGGGTGTATCTCAGGTGTGATGGGTTCAATGCAGACAACTGATTTCATCATTGTATGTTTTCATACAACGCACAGAACTTTAATACAGAAAGAAAAAGCCGGGGTTTCAACTAGAGATGCACCGATCCAATACCAATATCGGTCCCAATATCGAAAAAACTTCTGGATTGGGTATCGTGACAATGTGACCAATCCAAGACTGGGCAGATCTATTCACTCTAATTCTATGCTTTGTGCTCTGAGCGACGTCACGCGCTAGTGAACTCACCGCACTGATTGTTTTCAAAATGGAGCGAGCGAAAGGATCAGCCATCTGACAAAGTCCATGCTCAAAAATCCAGGTATACAATCCAACAATTTTCAGTCAGGTCATCTGGACATTTTCTTTTTTTTTTTTTTTTACTAAAACGTTTCACCTTTGATCCAGAAGGCTTCATCAGTCAAGGAAACACACAACACAAAACTGATTCTTCCCCCAACAGCTTACTCCAAAGTGGAACAAGCCAGTTATGTTGGTGCTAAGATGTTGTCTTTGACACGCCCCCTCCTCCGGTGCCAGCTCTCTTTCTTGTCGACAGTCATGTCAAACTGGTTCAAAACCAACAAAGTCCATGCTCAATAATCCAGGTATACAATCCAACAATTTTCAGTCAGGTCATCTGGACAGTTTATTTTTTTTCGCAAAGCACATAGACTGCCCCAACCCACAGATTGTTCCAGCCGACATAGATTGTCACAGAATGACCATTATCACACTTGACAATGTTCAGTTTCATGACAACGCAGTCAAGTCTTATGAAGTGTACAGGGAAATAATATAGTATCATACATAAACATTTCAATGCACCATGAATCAGATCAATAAATAATATACTTCCTTCGCAGGAGATTTCTTACTTTAAGGAGGTCTGACAGACGTGTCAGCATGTCAGTGGCGATGGATGGGATGTCGTTTACACACTGACAATATTCCAAAAAAATACGAATCAGCAGCAGCACAGTCCTGAAGAAACAAAAGAAAAACTTTAAAAATACTAAACAAGGTTTCTTGTCTTCACAAACGTTAAGAAATCAGCAGTTTCCTGATGCATGCTCAATAATCCAGGTAGAAAAATCTAAAAAAGTTAAATCTGGTCCTCTGGACATTAAAAAAACAAAACAAAAAATATTGTAGAAACATTTTGTCTTTCATCCAAAAGACTTCCTCAGTCTGAGGTGCTGTATTCAGCTCAGTCTTATAAATAGCGCCCTCTTGCAGTGGATCAACCAGTTTGTGGCTGACAGCTAGAACCAGCTGCTCACATGATCAATGAGGACCATCAGCCTAACAATGAATCATTAGCACACTGATGGCTGTTTACTATTCACAGAGGGTTGAGTGATACTAGCAATCACAGCATTGTAAGAGGGGGACAGTTGAACCCGGAGGCCTCCACCTCTGTTTAATGATGGACGGTTTCTTTTCACAAAGATGGCCTCCTTTACTCCTCTCTCAAACCATCGTTCCTCTCTGTCCAGGATGTGAACATCTTCATCCCTGAAAGAGTGACCGCTGGCCTGGAGATGAGTGTAGACCGCAGAGTCCTGGCCTGATGATGTTGATCTTCTGTGCTGGTCCATCCTTTTGGCCAGTGGCTGTTTAGTTTCCCCGATGTAAGACTGATCACAGCCCTCCTGACACTGAACAGCATACACAACATTACTCTGTTTGTGCCGGGGGACTGGATCTTTGGGATGAACCAGTCTTTACTGTATTTTGGGGTTTAAAAGGACCAGATTTAACTTTTTTAAATCAGCAGTTTCATTTGTCCCTGGGGACAGACACCTACCCAACAACTGCATATTTCTGTCCATCAACGAGAAGACACTCTGCAGGTTTTCTGTCATCTGGACCTGCACAATCAAACATGTTAGAGCTCAGATCTTCAAAAATACAGTACAGCTGAATACAGTTATAAGACTTCATTGTAATCAACATTAAAGTGATGCACTATGCATTTACATTATTAGTGTTCAGCATACCGTTTGGTGTTCATTTAGCTTATATCTTAGTTTACTGGTATATCTCCGATCCATATTTACTGTTGCTTTTTACACTTTATATTTTTGCTATTGTTGGATGTAACTGGGACCCTGTGTACATTATTTCGTTCCACCTCATGGTGAAATGCCAATAAACCTACTTGAACTTGAACTTAAATTGTGGAGCTGCAACACAAATAATTATAAAAAACTAAAACATTTTGAATTCCTGGATTTATTTCTAGTCTCCCAGCAAGACTTTTGGATGAAATATACAATATTTTCTTATAAGGAGAGTACTGTACTTTCCGGTGTATAAGCCACTACTTTTTGCTGCGGCTAATTTATGGATTTTTTTTGATGGCCTAATGAGCTTCATGCTGCCAAACATTTAGCCTCATCACATCCGGGTGCTCACATAGCTGCCCAATAAACGTCTCTTTTAGGTCCTATTTACACGGACACGATGGGGGGGAAACGTACGTTTTTTCGTATGTTAATTAGAGGAAAAGATTTGCGTTGACACGGTCAGATTTTGTGTTTACATGCATCCAGAGGAATACCCCCCGCCCTCCCGAATCCGCTGTAGTTACCATGCCAGGTCATTAGTTGGCGTTGTGAATTTTGTACCTTTACTTAATGCGCATGCGTGCTGCCTCGGCACGCTCCTTTCCTCTGGGCTGGATTGTGGATAAGAGTCGACAGATTTGACGCCAAGCAGGACCGCTTCATCTAACAGCTCCACACCGATCGCCGAGTGGACCAGAACCGAGTCGACAATGTCGGACTTTACTCCGTGATAATCAGTAGCTGATTTACAGCAGGTAAGTCAAATGTTCTTAATAATGTTTTCTTGTGTTTCCTTCGGTTACAAAACAACCAATGGAGGTTTTTATTTTTTCCTGAAAGAAGAAGAAGCTGTCTCCCACAAGGCGGACCGATTCTGAACGAGGCTCGGCCCAGGTGCAGTGCAGGAGGATGTCGAAGAGAGATGTTGGATGAACTATTTATTTAAACTTCCCCTCATTTCTTTTATTCAGTCCATTCAACGCTTTAAGCTGCATTAATCAAAGGAGTGACAGCCTGAACGAGCCAGATGAACAACGTGGGACCAGATTCCAAGATAAAAACAAGAGTCCAGTTCATTAATGCAGTTTACAGTTAACTTGTTTTTAATGTATTCAGTTTAATTATCAGTGTGTGTGTGACATACAGTTTGTGGTGTTGAATAAATAAATTCAATAAAAATTTAACCTGATGTCTTCATTTTCAACTTTAATAAAACGTAATATGTTTAGCATAATTTTAATCACATAATTTGAATTACATAATGTCCCGATAGCTTCATTTAGCTCAGAGAGCTTCATTATACATCTCAAACTTAAGACAAATACTGTTTATTATTATTAAACTTGTTATTTAGCACATTTAGTATGCTATAGTGCAGCGTGACATGTGCGCGTGCCTCGTCCTATAAACAGAGACATTAGACCTGGATCAGAATGTGTCTTTTAAAACACAGATGTCGGTCACAGCACCTGGAATCTGACGTAGATTAACTACGAGATTAAAAATATATTCCATCATTCGTAGTTCAGAAAGCACCGTATCCGCCTCCATGTTGATAGAAATATGCCGTCGGTCCGCGCGTGCGTGTGCGCATGTGGTTTAACACAAAGCCTCAGCGGGAGATGTTTAGATTATCAATGGGGGGTCAGCGAAAAATCTCCACTCTGGAAGGTGGGTTCAGAAACCTCCGGATTCAAAGGGGGGGGGTCACTGGTGTCGTGTAAATGATCAGCAGAACCGCAGAGAGAACGGAACGAATTCACTCAAAATATGCGCCGTGTAAACGGCCCCTTAGAGGCAGAGTCCTCCTGACTCCATGAGACTACTGGACTACCTGTACAGTGTTTCCCATAGATAACTTGCCATGATGAGGTGCTCATCTTGTCTGTGTTTTTTTGTCACCGGGGGGTGGGGTGGACTGTACCAACAGTTTGAGTCTAACTTTTTAGCTAGCGCAATACAGGCACGACACTAGCTTAGCGCTGGGGTGGCCCGCTTGTATAACGATAAAGAAAACACTGCTGTGTAAAATTTTTTTTTTTAAATCTGACCAATGAAATTACCAAACAGGTCACAGTCGAACCAATAAAACAGGGAGAACGGGTGGGTGGGGGGATCCCCTCTCCCCTATGCACATGCAGAGCATGCGAGTTTAGTTTGTTCAGTTTGAAGAAAGCGATCAATAACTTCCTGGTAAGCTACTGAAATTATTATTTTTTTAAACCAGCCATGTTAAAGGCATTGTTCAGAAAAAACATTTAATGAACTGTACATATTTGTGTATGTTACCGGTACGTATTTGGTATGGTATGGTATAAAGTTTATTCATTTTAAAAAAACAAAACAAAACAATTCCATAAACTATATAAAAAATATAAGAGATTTAAAATGAAAGGCAGCAGAAAGAAGAAAAAATCTTATTATATCTGCCCATTTTTTCAGACAATTAGTTCAATCATAATAATCTTCAAGTAACAGAACAAAACGAATAACTCTTCCTAATTTTTCTAACTCCAATACAAAAACACACTAAGCTACTTCATTTTTTTTTTTAAATTCAGCTTTGATCTTTTTCTTAAATGTACACAATGACTTGGCATTTTTAACATCACTCTCTAGACCATTCCACAATCCAGTTCCTTGGATTGAGGTAGACCTTCCCTTCAGACTAGTTCTGAATTTTGGTTTGACAAATATCTCTATCCCCTTAAGATTATAACAACTTTGCCTTTTAACAAAATTTATTTGGATATTTAATGGTGATGTGTTATTTTGAGCCCTATACATAACTGAAATAACTGTATTTAATTAAAAGTTTAAAATATCTTTCTGTGTAAATACAGTATATCATGTTACAACATGAACACCTGTGGCTTATATATGTACCAAAAAAAAAAGTTTTAAATATAGTGTGCATTGCATTGGGGCCGAGATGGTGTACAGGTAGGGCAGCCGGCTCGGGACCCGAAAGTCCCAGGTTCGATCCCCGGTCACTGCATACCTCGTGGTGTCTCTGGGCAGCACACCTCATCCCCAAAATGCCCCCCGGGTGCTGTCAATAGCTGCCCACTGCACCACCTGGTGGTGGATTGGTTAAATGCAGAGACTAATTTCACCATTGTATGGAAACATACAGTGCTGACAATGTGATGACATTATTATTATTATTATACTCAGGTGCGCTCTATAGATCGGCAATTATGGTAATAAAACGACCTCTGAATGTTGTTCTTTTGGTGGATTAGAAAACCCTAAAGGGTACAGCATGAAAGTAATACACACAATGCATAACAGGCTCCTAGGAGTAAACTAAAGACTGCAACTAAAAGTAATATTTAAAAAATAGTTAAAAAAAACAAAACAATTGTCCTATATTTGAGGCTACCTGGTATTTTGCGCTCTGGAAGTGTTATTCTTCCATCAGCTATGGAGTTTACCAAGTCCTGGAACTCTGCTGGGACTTCTGCCTGCTTCCAGCGCTCATTATCCAGGAGAAGACTGCAAGAAAAGCATCATCATGAGTTTTCCAGAAAGCAGGTTCAGGGAAAAACTTTGAGTTAGTTGACCCAAAGTAAAGCAAAACTATTGCATTTTCTGTTCTATGAAGAAGTGAAATTCTGAGTCCGTCACCATGGTAACAGCCTGAGAAGTAAACCTGTTCACTGAAATGATCACTACAAGGACCTTCCAGTATCCTCCCGCCTGAAGCAGCTCAACATGAGTTTTTGTAACCAATACACCCGATAACAAAACAGAATTACTTCCCAGTGTCTGATATTGGGAGGACAGTTCCCACTAAGACTGGATGTGCTCTCATTCCCAAATCTTGTTCTTTTATTGTTTTTGTTGAATCTGCATCTTCATCAGATTCACTCGTTTCTTTCAGTAACTCTGTGTACTTAGGTTTTAGTAAAGCCTAACTCTGCTTTTCTGTGGTTGCCAAAGTGAATTGAGGAACCAGAGGCTCATGGAGGATGGATTTTCTTTGTGCACAACACTTTTTCCTCGTTTCTCCACACTCTTAATATATAACCCACATCTAAGAATATCAGCTGTTGCTGTCTGAACCGCAAACATTACAAGTGAGATTCCAAAATGACTGGAAAGTTTAAAACTGTTGCCTTCATGAGCAACTTCAGATTTCACATCCAAGTATATTAAACATAATCCAACAGTGGTATGTGTTACAGAATCTCATCGAGAAACAAAGACCAAAGATTGCTGTTTTAAAGGCTCAGGTTTGTCTCCTTTGACCCACGAGCTGCTGTCACAGAAACAAATTCAAAACACTGGAGGGACCGGTGAGAGTTTCACTGCACTGCACATGTGAGCATACCCGAGTTTGTTTTTGCGCTCTTCGTGGAAGCGATGAACAAAACGTTTGGCCTGGTTCTGCAGCTCCCCCCTCAGGGAGAGTCTGGTTCGACCACACAGCTCCTCGGAGTCCCTAACAAAAGCCTCCACTGCCTGAGAGAGACTCACAAACTCTGCTGAGCTCAGACGCTCCAGAGAACCGTCCTGTTGGAGGCAGAAACAACAACAGAGTTCAGATAAACCCAACAAATCAAAAAGTGTTATTTCTGTAAAATGCAAAGGTTTTAAATTACAATATGTGAGCTTTTTAAAAAGGGCAACTAGAGTTGAGTGCTAATCAATCTACCTTAGCTCTGGCTGTGAGGACTTTGACACAGCGGTCGTGGCTAACGTCTGAGGCCTTGTACAGCAGGCCTTGGATGTTGCTGATCACACAGTTCAGCTCCAGTTCAGTAGGCATCATATTCTCACCGGACCTGAACAGAAACACACCAAATGTGAATGCAGCCGACAGGAAGTACATAGCATCTCCAAGCTATGATTCATCTTTGCCACTGTCTCTTATTGGAAGAACTGCAGATAAAGAGTGTGGAGAAAAAGAAGACCAACTTATTCAAATCAAGCATCAGCTTTTAACATTAACTTTGTTTCATTTTCCATTTTCACTGCTTAGTTCTGCCTCCACCTGGTATCTACCTGTTGGTCTGTTTAGGTTTTACAGTAGTCCCTCAATACTTTGCAGTTCAACTTTTGCAGGTTTTCAACATAAAACTGTGTATGACACACAATTGGCTGGTTGATGGAAGGCGACCAACCAGAGCATTGTGCTGAGGCTCATACTGGCCATCGGGAGCACTGGGACGTTTCCCGGTGGCCTGGCCCGCTCAGTGATCATTGAAGAGCCCCTCCTTTCACTTTCTGAGGCTGTCTGTCACATCAGAGCAGAAACACATGATAGGCGGGTTGTGTGTCTCTGCTCTGCTGTGACAGACAGCCCCAAAAAGAGAAAAGAGGGGGTGGGGTCTGTCTTTCCCCATCTTTGCTGTGGGAGCTTCAGTGAGGCGGATATCTGAGTGAGCAGCATAGACTGCTTATTTAAAATAATCAAGCATGACCCGAACCAAGGCTTTAGGCCCCCTCGGTAATCACTGAGCAGGTCAGGCCACCGGGAAATGTCCCGGTGCTCCCGATGGCCAGTCCGGCCCCAGGGATTGGCTCAGTAACTGTAGCATCGGTCTTCCTGCTCTCTTTCGCTGTGCTCTTATAGAGCGTTTAGAGTTTAGAACATTGTTAAGAACATTGCAAGAGTGTGGGAAGGATTTATAAAACCTTAAAATATATATAAATACTAAAATAAATATAATGTCCCTACTTTGCAGATTTTCACATAACACGGGGGTGTCTGGAACCTAACCCTGTGATAAGTGAGGGACTACTGTACTCTCTCAAACCATAGTGACCACATAAGTTGACACTGCATCTTCTAATGTCTACATTTATATAAAGAAAGTTCTTTAGCTGGAGGAATTCAAATTAAAGTGTAAAGCATAACTCTAAGATAAAGTTAATTGCTGAGTGACCTACATGAAGCTCTGCTCTCTGCTTGCAGAAACCTCTGTGACCCCAGAGGGGGGGTTACCATCACCGGTCTCCACTAGACCCGTCTGGGTCCTGAAGTTCACTGTGGAGGTCTGATTTTGGCCCACCAACCCAGCCTCTTGCTTCTGCTGGGCTTCATTCAACGCGTCACTGATGAACAGACCCTCGTGGGTGAGGTAAGCTAGCTCAGCCTCCCCCTGTAGGACCAACGTGCCCTGGGAGTCCTCTTGACCCAATTTCCCGGAACTGGCCTGTACAGGGAGCCGGTTTTTCTGGTTTGAGGCCAAAACTTCCAGAACCACATTTCTGATCACGTTTAACGAAGCCTAACAGACAAACACATGGAAGAAAACAGGATACAAACCAACATATTTTATACAAAGTTGTACATTTAATCACAACAGCTGCAAAAATTGTACACTTTTAATACATTCAGAATAGTCTTTTTGCTTTTTCTGCATCTATTGCCTAATTTCCAAGAAAATGTATACTTTTCAATAAATAAAAGCAGCCCCTCTAGTCCATAGAAATGTTTAATTGTAAATCACAGTTTACTCACCTTTATTCTCCGCAGGAAAAAAAGGAAACACTCAAAGACGTTCTGAAGCAGCTCAAACCACTGAGGGAACGTCATCAGACGCATCTGATCAGCCAGCCTAAAACATTCACATCAAGTTCAACTTAGGACAACGTGCTCGGAAAGTTATATATATGCACAGTATTTGATCCATTTGTCTTGTACTTTTGATGCTGTCATAATACTAAGACCAAGAGCTTTTGTAGTAAAAAAAAAAGCACATTTATGTTTCATAAAACCTTGTAAGCTTAATTTGAAACTTTGTTTAAACTTTTCTAAAAACGAGGACACATCTGGACTTCTGCTGTGTGCTACACCGCTCACCTAAAAGCTTTCTTTTAGGATTCTTTTAACAAAATAATAAAAAGATTATAGCAAAGCAAATGAAAAGACAAAGAAGGCCAGTCTAGATTAGTAATGTGTGTGTGCAGAATTAAAATGAATGATGGTCAACGTAATCCTACAGCATTGACGGTACATTTTTGTACTATCCGAGTATCTCTCAGTGTATATTCTCTGTCCAAGCACATGAGGTCCAACTAGCAGGCTGAGCTTATGATGCTTGTTGTGTTTGTCAGACACAGAGCATTTAGAGTTACAGTGTGCAGTGGTGGCTTTACCAGCAAATGGCTCCTAGCTGCTGATGCAGAATTTTAAAAATGATGGATGTGTTTTCTAACAGGAGGCCTTAAAGCCTAAGTGAAACAGCTGAACACCAAAACAGATCCAACACTGAGGTTGTACAGACTTCTGGTCCATTCTTCCAGCACAGCTACATTTTCTTGCAGATTAAATAGTATGGTGTAAGAATCAGCCAGCAGCCTGCTGTTGGTCCCTGTTGATGGTTTGGCTTTTTAAAGGCCTTGAAAGAGTTAAAAAATTATTTTTTTTAAGCAATATGATCAGAGGTATAAAATATATATGAACAGACATAATAGATATTTTGCTAACATCAACTAACAAACATGGCCCAATGCATGGTCTCATTTTCTCTTCTGCAGTGGGTGATAACTCCGAACTGACCAGTATGAAACTGACAGAAGGGTTTATCTTCCACAGATTAATAAAGCCACGGATGTTACAAATCTTTTTTGTAGAAAAGATTAACGTTTCTAGATGCACTGAGCTTTATATGCACAGTTAAAATACTTGTGACTAAAAGACGTAAACATGCAACTACAAGTCAACTCTTTAGAATGGTAAATGGACTGTACTTATACAGCTCCTTTCTATCTTATTTCAAGATACTCAAAGCGCTTTACAACAATCTGTGCCTCATGTACCCATTCATACAGCTCTATACTAGATCTCTACAAAGATAATTGAACAAATCATTCTAATGAGACTAATCAGAGCTTTATCACATTCAAACACTGATGGACACACATCAGAGGCTATGGAGGTTCAGTGTCTTGCCCAGGGACACTACAGCATGTGACTGCTGGTGGATTCGAACCCCCAACTCTCGCATTGGAGGACGACTGCTCTAACAACTCAGCCACAGCCGCCCAGAAAGAAATAAAATTCTGGATTCACAATAATTAAAAGATCATGGTCATTGTTTAACTTTTAACTTTTAGTATTTTTTTTATCTCTTTTTACCTTCTTTTATTGTGGCAGTGTTTTATTTGTTTTATCTTGTAAAGCACCTTGGTCAGTGCAAGGTGTTGTTGGAAGGGGCTATATAAATAAATAAAGTTTAAGTTTTATTGTTTATTCATACAACAGTTTCGTTTAGTTTTCTTCTAATAATTTTCTTAATTTGTGTACAATTTATTTTAATTTTTCTTCATATTTTCATTCATTTTTCTTTAGTTTTGTGTATGCACCATAAAATACTTTGAACTGTACACTTATGTATAGTCATGGAAATAAGATTAAAAAAAGTTAATCAAATCAAAATGATGTTATGACAAGATCAGTCGCGAACAAAAATGGGTCAGGTCTCATTGTGTAAAAATATATATTTATTTTCCTACTTACTTAAAGATGACTTCAGTGTCAATTTGTTCTATGTGCACAACACTATCTGCCACACACTGCCAAGAAACAATAAAAAAAACATTAAATTAAAACACAATGACATGAAATGTTAAAAGTGCTGTTTAAAAAGGTTTTAATTGTATAAACTGTAAGCAGTGAGCATCAGACACTGTACCTGTGTGACGATGGCCTTAGCAGCTATGATCATCTCCTCGCTATAAATATCCAGAAAGTCCAGCTTTCTCTGCCGCAGCAGTCCAAATACCAGCGACTCCAGACGCTCCTACAAAAACACAAACAAGAATCCTAAAAGTAAATAAAAAGACAACCAGACATTTTTTAGAAGATGTTTTGCTATAATTCAAACTTCAAAGTGATGAAATCTAAGCGTTAAAACTGAAGTGAGTTGCTTTCTTCATGCAAACTGAACTCACACGCATCTCACACTCCTTCCCCTCCCTCCTGCAGGGTGCTGGGGTCAGGAGGAACTCAGCACTTTTCAGTTTTAAACTGAAGAATCTCCCAGCGTTAGAAGCAAAACATTGTCCAAAAAAAAAAAAAAAAAGTCCGGTCACTCTAAAAATAAAAATAAAGTCATAGGATCACCCTGTCCTGGATGAAACTGTCCAAAAAGAAAATACCAAGTTCTGAAACATTTCACTGAGCTCAGATCAGTGGGTCTTTAACTTCACAGGCACGAGTCAAACTGAGCTGCTTCTTCTTCTTTCTGCTTTTCCCTCTTCAGGGGTCTCCACAGTGAGTCATCCTCATCCATCTCTCTCTATCCTCTGCATCCTCTGTCCTCACTCCAACTACCTCCATGTCCTCTCTAACTGCATCCATATATCTGCTCTTTGTCTTTATCCTGGCAGCTGCATTTCTAACATCCTTCTACCAATATACCCACTGTCCCTCCTCTGGACATGTCCAAACCATCTCAGTCTGGTCTCTGTAACTTTATCTCCCAGTTGTGCAACCTGTGCTGTACCTCTGATGATCTCATTCCTAATTGTATCCATCCTTGTCACTCCTAAGGAGAACCTCAACATCTTCATTTCTGCCACTTCCAGTTCTGTCTCCTGTCTTTTTGTCCATGTCGCTGTCTCCTGACAACATAGCTGGTCTCACCACTGTCTTGTAAACTTTTCCTTTTACCCTTGCTGACACCTTTTTGTCACAAATCACTCATGAAACTTTTCTCCATCCACTCCATCCTGCCTGGACTCTCTTCTTCACCTCTTTACCACACTCCCCATTTTCCTGGACAGTGGACCCAAAGTACTTGAAGTCCTGCACCTTTATGACCTCTGCTTCTTTTAGCCTCACTGTTCCACCAGCCTCCCTCTCATTCACACACATGTACTCTGTCTTACTGCGGCTGACTTTCATTCCTCTTCTTTCAAGTGCATACCCTCACCTCTCCAAGTTCTCACCACAGATCACACTGTCATCTGCAAACATCATAGTCCACGGGGATTCCTGCCTGACCTCATCTCTTAGGTTGTTTTCACACCTGATAGTCCAGTAGACTCGGTTCGGGACCAATATTCATAACATTTTGTTTACATTTGAGCTGGTGCGTTTGCATTCATACTGCACTGTGCAGTCGAGCCAACCTGTTGAATCAATCTGTTCTCCCACTCGCTTGCGGTGGCACTGCACCAAGAACTACTGAAAGAAACAACACAAAAACCTCTGAAGACACTTCTTCTTCTGGAAATAAAAACAAAAACGGAGTGGCATCAAGTTTTCGCAGTTTTAGTAGTTATATTTAGTCAATTTTCAAAAATGGACTCAATATGAGCAGAAGATGAGGCAGAAGACCATGGAGAATGTTGTTTTTCACACAAGGTACATAGCTGACGGCTCCGTATAAGGTAAGAGAAATGGGTGTTTGTTTGCCCTGCGCTCTACTCCACTTCTTGCTTGTGGAGCGGGGCCCGGTCTGTTTATATTCACACTGTACTCGAACCACGCTGGAGTTCTCTTCTACTGGACCGAGACCTAAGTTTTAGCCTGGGCCAGAGTTTGCCTTTTTGTTCCGTGTCAGAGTTCGATGGTGCGTTCACACCTCCCCAAACGAATTCCTCGGAAAACGAGCTAGAGTTCGATTAAAGTGGACTAAACAGGGCTGGTGTGATTGCACCCTTAGTCGACACATCACCAGAGCAAACAAGAAGGTGCTCAGAGACGATCCTTGATGCACTCCCACTTCCACTTTGAACCTATCTGTCACTCCTACAGCACATCACCACTGTCCAGCTGTCCTCATACATGTCCTGTACCAGTCTAACATAGTTCTCTGCCACTTCAGATTTTCTCATGCAATACCACACCTCCTCCCTCAGCACCGTCATATGTTTTTTCTAAATCCTCAGACACAATGGAGTTCTTTCTGACCCTCTCTGTACTTCTCCATCAGCATCATCAAAGCAAAAATGACATCTGTGGTGCACCGAAACTGCCTTATTAAAAGTCTCCAATGACATATTGATGACTGCAGACTCTGGTCAGAGCAGTGTTTTGATTTTATTGGATCTGTCATCAGCTTTTGACACAGTCGACCACAAAATTATGATACATCGACTGCAACATGAGATGGGATTTTCTGGAACTATTCTTAAGTGGTTTTCCTCTTATCTGAGCAACAGAACCTTTTCAATGTTTGTTAATAACATACAGTCTAAGACCACTCCGTTACTGAATGGTGTTCCTCAGGGTTCAGGGTTGGGTCCTATTCTGTTCCTTCTATACATCACCCCCCTGGGAAAGATTATCAGTAGCTTCAGAAATGTGTCTTACCATCTCTATGCTGATGATATTCAACTGCACTGTTCCTTTTATGACTCAGAATTACACAAGTTAGCTGAATTAGTAAACTGTGTTTCACATATTAAGGCGTGGTTAGCTAACAACTGCCTTCAGTTAAATTCTAACAAGTCGGAAACCCTGATCATTGCCCCTGAACAGAAAGTTCCTTGGATCAAACAACACCTCAGTTCTCTGGGCTCTTCTTCTCAGCCGAACCTCAGAAACCTCGGTGTTCTGTTCGACCAGTCCATGTCTTTGGACAAACATTCAAAGCTTCTGGTAAAAAAACTGCTTTTATCATCTGAGAAACATTTCTAAACTGAGGGCAATGTTGTCCAGATCTGACCTGGAGATGATTATTCATGCTTTTATTTCTTCTCGTTTAGATTATTGTAACTCCCTTTTTACTTGTTTTAACAAAACTGCCGTCGCTCGTCTCCAATTGGTCCAGAACTCTGCTGCGAGGCTTTTAACAGGAACTAACAGAAGGGCTCACATTACACCAGTTTTATCTTCTCTTCATTGGCTGCCTGTTGAATTTAGAATTAATTTTAAAATCTTAATTTTGACTTTTAGAGCTTTAAATGGACAGGCCCCCAAGTACATCACTGAAATGTTGATTCCTTATTCTCCAGCCCGCACCCTTCGGTCTTCAGCGCTGAACCTTCTTAAGGTTCCTAAGACCCGGTTTAAAACTCGGGGTGACCTGTCTTTTAAGGCCGTAGCCCCCCGGCTGTGGAATGCCTTGCCCCTGTCTCTCCGTGTGAACGTCTCTGTTGATTCTTTTAAAACGCAGCTTAAGACATTTTTATTTCGACAAGCTTTTAGTTAAATGTTTTACTGTTTTTACCAGCTGTTTTTACTGTTTTTATTAATGAGTTGTTATTATTTTTTATTTTATTTTAAGCCTTTATTTCTTTATTGTTGTACAGCACTTTGTGATTGTATCTATGATAAGTGCTATATAAATAAAGTTTACTTACTTACTTACTTACTCTTTCTTGGCATGAAACCATACTGCTGCTCACAAATTGTCACCTCTTGTTTAAGTCTTGCTTCCACAACTCTCTCCCAGATCTTTAATGTGCAACTCATCAACTTAATTTCTCTGTAGTTGCTACAACTCTGTACATCACCTTTGTTCTTAAAATTGGACACAAGCACACTTCTTCTCCATTCCTCAGGCATTTTCTCACCCTCAAATATGCTGTTGAATATTTGAGTCAGAAACTTCACAGCCATCTCTCCAAGACATTTCCAAACCTCAACTGGTATGTCATCAGGTCCTATTGCCTTAGCCTTCTTCCTTCTTTTCAGAGTTTTCTGACTTCACCATCACTAATCTTTCCCACTTCCTGGTCCACAGTTTCTATGACCTCTACTCTTTCATTCTCGTCATTCATTAGCTCCTCAAAGTACTCATTCCATCTTCCCGTCACACCCTCCTCACTTGTTAGAACATTACCATTCCTATATTTAACCAGCCTTACCTGCTGCATATCCTTTCCAGCCTGATCCCTCTGTCTCACCAGTCAGTACAAGTCCTTCTCGCCCTCTTTAGTGCCCAGCCTTCCTTACAACTCATCATACGCCTTCTGCTTTGCCTTTGCCTCCTCTTTGTTCTACATCTCCTTATATTCCTGTCTCCTCTCTTCGGTCCTCTCACTGTCATATTTCTTCTTGGCCAACTTCTTTACTTGAATGACGTCCTGCACTTCACTATTCCACCACCAGGTTTCCTTTTCATCCATTCTCTGTCCAGATGATACACCAAGTACTTTCCTACCTGTCTCTCTAATTACTGTTGCTGTAGTAGCCCAGTCATCTGGAAGCTCTTTCTTACCACCCAGAGCCTTTAACAGCTCCTCTCTGAATTTATCACATTCTTCCTTCTTTAGCTTCTACCATTTGGTCTTCTCTGATTTTAACTCTTTTTCTCTTCGTCACAATAACAGTCATAAACAACCATCCGATGCTGTCTGGCCATGCTCTCCCCTGCCACAACCCGGCCAGTGGCCCTCACCCCGATAGTCGCTAAATGCTTCGAAAAACTGGTCATGACTCGCATTAAAACAACCATCAACATCAACGAGGACCCTCATCAGTATGCATACCGTGAGAACCGATCAACAGAGGATGCAATCTCCTCTGTGGTCCACACTGCGCTCAACCACCTGGAGCAGAAAAACTTACGTCCGTATGCTCTTTGTGGACTTCACATCCGCCTTCAACATCATGATCCCCCAAACCCTGATGGACAAACTATCCACACTAGGACTAAGCCCCTCCATTTGCAACTGGGTACTAGACTTTTTAACAAACAGACCACAGTTAGTGAGGATCCACAACCTCTCCTCCTCCACCATAACCCTCAGCACTGGCTCTCCTCAGGGATGTGTGTTGAGCCCCCTCCTGTTTACTCTGCTCACGTATGATTGTGCAGCTACCCATCCAGGCTGTCACATTGTAAAGTTTGCAGATGATACAGCAGTGGTGGGATGCATCACAAACAATGATGAGTCCAGCTACAGGCAAGAGGTGGAACACCTGGAGAGCTGGTGCAGAGAGAATAACCTTCACATCAATGTGAAGAAGACAAAGGAGATGATTGTGGACTTCAGAAGGAACAAAAACATCTACACCCCCCTGAACATAAGAGGATCTGCGGTGGAAGTGGTCTCCAGCTACAAGTACTTGGGTGTACACATGAATGACAACCTCAGCTGGAGCAACAACACCACCAGCCTGATCAAGAAAGCTCATCAGAGACTCTACTTCCTCAGACGGCTGAGGCGAGCTGGTCTGGGAAGCTCAGTCCTCACCTCCTTCTACAGGTGTGCAGTGGAGAGCATCCTGTGCTCGAGCATCAATGTGTGGTATGGAGGCTGCACAACTGCAGAAAGAAAAGCTTTGCAGAGAGTGGTGAAGGCTGCACAGAAATCTGTCGGAATCAGCCTCCCCACCATCACAGACATCTACACCTCCAGATGCAGGAAGACGGCCACCTGCATCATGAAGGACCCCACTCACCCAGCACACACACTTTTTGCCCCGCTCCCCTCAGGAAGGAGGTTAAGGAGCATTAAGTGTAGAACCACTAGACTGAGGAACAGCTTCTACCCTGAGGCTGTTAGACTCATGAATCTCTAACTAGAATAATCACTGTGAAAAACCATATCATGTTGCTGCTGATCTGTTTCATGTTGCTGCTGATCTGTTTCAATGTTGATGTGTTCATGCGTGCACATCTGCTCACAGACTCATGTTCATGTTTGTGCTGATGTTCAATGCTTTTATGTTATGAGTGCTTAGTGTATATTTAGTTGATGTTTTTCTTAGTTCATATCTTAGATGTAATTACTGTTTTTCTTATACATTTTATTGTTGGATGCAACTGGGACCCTGTGTACATAATTTCGCTCCACCACATGTACCACATGAGGTGCGAATGACAATAAAGAAACTCTCTGACTCTCTCTCTCTCTGACTCTCTCTTACAGTCTCCAATCTCCCTCAGGTTTCCTCTTCTACACAGAATGTAGTCGACCTGCGGACAGCTTCCTCCACTCTTATAGGTCATTCTGTGTTCCTCCCTCTTTTGGAAATATGTGTTGACTTCAGCCATTTCCCTTCCCATGGGCTCATCACCTGTGGGAGGGGCCAAAGGGGTCAGTGTAATTTGGGATGGGTGGTGGCCGAGGGCGGGGACCCTGGAGGTCTGTTCCTCAGCTACAGAAGCTGGCTATTGGGATGTGGAATGTCACCTCTCTGGTAGGGAAGAAGCCTGAGCTGGTGTGTGAGGTTGAGAGATTCAGGCTAGAAATAGTCGGACTCACCTCAATGCATGGCTCTGGCTCTGGAACCAGTTTCCTTGAGAGGGGTTGGATGCTCTTCCACTCTGGAGTTGCCCCTGGCGAGAGGCGCCGAGCAGGAGTGTGCATACTTGTTATCCACCCTTTTTAAGAGTCCTTGGAGGGGGTGCTGGAGAGTGTGCCTCCTGGGACTCCTTGTTCTACTGGGGGACTTAAACGCACACATGGGCAATGACAGTGAGACCTGGAGGGGTGTGGTTGGGAGGAATGACCCCCCCCTGATCTGAACCGGAGTGGTGTTCTGTTATTGGACTTCTGTGCTCATCATGGATTGTCCATCACAAACACCTTGTTCAAGCATAAGGGTGTCCATATGTGCTCTTGGCACCAGGACACCCTAGGTTCGATGATTGACTTTGTTGTCATCTCATCTGATCTGTGGCTTCATGTCTTGCACACTCGGGTAAAGAGAGGAGCGGAGCTGTCCACTGACCACTACCTGGTGGTGAGTTGGCTCCGATGGTGGGGCAGGATGCCGGTCAGACCTGGCAGACCCAAACGTATTGTGAGGGTCTGCTGGGAATGTCTGGCAGAGTCTCCCGTGAGACGGAGCTTCAACTCCCACTTCCAGGAGAGTTTCAGAAACGTTCCAGGGAGGCGGGGAACATTGAGTCTGAATGGGCCATGTTCTGCGCCTCTATTGTCGAGGCGACTTATAGGAGCTGTGGCCACAAGGTTGTCAGTGCCTGTCACAGCGGTAACCCTCGAACCCGGTGGTGGACACCGGCGGTGAGGGATGCTGTCAGGCTGAAGGAGGAGTCCTATCAGGCCTTTTTGGCCTGTGGGACCCGAGAAGCAGCTGATAGGTACCGGCAGTCCAAGCGGCATGCGACTCGGGTGGTCGCTGAGGCAAAAACTCGGGCATGGGAGGAGTCCGAAGAGGCCATGGAGAATGACTTCCGTACGGCTTTGAGGCGATTCTGGTCCACCATCCGGTGTCTCGGGGGGGGGGGGGAGCGGTATGCCATCAACACTATTTATAGTGGAGGTGATGTGCTGCTGATCTCAACTTGGGATGTTGTGGGTCAATGGGCAGAATACTTTGAAGACCTCCTCAATCCCACTGGCACATCTTCCACTGAGGAAGCAGAGCCTGGGGACCTTGGGTTGGGTTCTCCAATCTCTGGTGCTGAGGTCACCGAGGTGGTTAAAAAGCTCCTCAGTGGCAGGGTCCCAGGGGTGGATGAGATTCGCCCGGAGTTCCTTATGGCTCTGGATGTTGTGGGGTTGTGTTGGCTTACACGACTCTGCAATATTGCGTGGACATCAGGGGCAGTTCCCCTGGATTGGCAGACTGGAGTGGTGGTCCCCCTATTTAAAAAGGGGGACCGTAGAGTGTGTTCCAACTCCAGGGGGACCATGCTCTTAAGCCTCTCTGGTAAAGTCTATTCTGGGGTTCTGGAGAGGAGGGTCCGTCGGATAGTCGAACATTGGATTCAGGAGGAGCAGTGCGGTTTTCGTCCTGGTCATTGAACACTGGACCAGCTCTACACCCTCAGCAGGATCCTGGAGGTTGCGTGGGAGTTTGCCCAACCAGTCTACATGTGCTTTGAGGACTTGGAGAAGGCGTTCGACCACGTCCCTCGGGGAGCCCTGTGGTTGGTACTCTGGGAGTATGGCGTACCAGGCCCTTTGATACGGGTTGTTAGGCCCCTGTACGACCGGTGTCAGAGCTTGGCCCACATTGCCGGCAGTAAGTCAGGCTCGTTCCCAGTAAGAGTTGGACTACGCCAAGGTTGCCCTTTGTCACCGATTCTGTTCATAACTTTTATGGACAGAATTTCTAGGCGCAGCCAAGGTGTTGAGGGGATCCATTTTGGTGGCCTTAGGACCGCTTCCAATTGGCTTCATCACGTCGTGATCTACAGCTTTCGCTGGAGCAGTTTGCAGCCGAATGTGACGTGGCCGGGATGAGGATCAGTTCCTCCAAATCCAAGGCCGTGGACTTGAGCCAGAAAAGGGTAGAGTGCCCTCTCCGGGTCAGGGAGGAGGTCCTGCCCCAAGTGGAGGAGTAAGTATCTTGGGGTCTTGTTCACGAATGAGGGAAAAATGGAGCGTGAAATCGATAGGCGAATAGGTGCAGTGTCGGCAGAGAAACGGGCGCTGTACCGTTCTGTCGTGGTGAAGAGAGAGCTGAATCAATTTACCGGTCGATCTACGTTCCCACCCTCATCTATGGTCATGAGCTTTGAGTTGTGACCGAAAGAACAAGATCTTGGATACAAGCGGCCGAAATGAGTTTTCTCCGCAGGGTGTCTGGGCTCTCCCTTAGAGATAGGGTGAGAAGCTCAGTCATCCGGGAGAGACTCAGAGTAAAGCCGCTGCTTCTCCACATCGAGAGGAGCCAGTTGAGGTGGCTCGGGCATATGGTTAGGATGCCTCCTGGACGCCTCCCAGGTGAGGTGTTTCGGGCACGTCCCACCGGGAGGAGACCCAGAGGAAGACCCAGGACACGCTGGAGGGATTAGGTTTCTCAGCTGGCCTGGGAACGTCTTGGGATTCCCATGGAGGAGCTGGCCCAAGTGGCTGGGGAGAGGAAAGTCTGGGCCTCCCTATTTAGGCTGCTAACCCCGCGACCCGACCCCGGATAAGCGGAAGAGAATGGATGGATGGCTGGACGGATACAGCCATTTCTATTCTCTTGGTAAAATACACCACCATCTGTCCTTCCTGGTTTCTTTCCTTGACACCAAACCTACCCATCACTTCCTCATCCCCTCTGTTTCCTTCTCCAACATGTCTATTCAGGTCTGCTCTGATCACCACTCTCTCCTTCCTGGGAATACTCTATCACTTCATCCAGATCCTTCCAAAATGCATCTTTCTCCTCAACATCACATCCAACCTGTGGAGCATAACCACTGACAACATTTAACATCAGACCTTCTACTTCTACCTGCAGACACATCACCCTATCTGACACTCTTTTCACCTATACTACGTTCTTTGCCAACTCGTCCTTCAGGACCACCCCTACTCCATTTCTCTTTCTATCCACACCATGGTAAAATAGTTTAAACCCTGCTCCAATGCTGCAAACCTTGCTGCCTTTCCACTTCGTCTCTTGGACACATAAAACATCTACCTTCCTTCTCAGCATCATGTCAGCCAGCTCTCTACCTTTGACTGTCAGTGTCCCCATATTTAGAGTTACCAGCCTCAGTCCTATATTCCTGACTTTCTTCTTCTACCTCTGCCTCCTGACACGTTTCCATTTGCGTGGTCTTCGACATGAGTCAAACAGAGCAAAGAGTTTTAATCATCATTTAGAATTAAAGATTTGTTAATATACTGGAAAGAACTGAGTATCTTGTAAAAAAAAAAAAAAAAGCAGCCTTGATTAAATCTGTGATTAGTTGGACCAAAGAAGCATAATCAAGTGTAATCAAAGCTACACATCTATCTAAATTATGTAAAATATTAAACTTCCCAAGATTTAATTGTTCAGATTACTAATCTCAAAACAGGTATATGCATTTCTAATAGACTAAAATGAGGGTTTACTTTTGTACGTAAAAACTTTATTAGTAAAGCGCATGATACGTCTCATGATGCCTCTGATAGCTTAGAAAAATCCATTTCATTTGTTGAGATGTTTTTATTAGACTTGACAAGCTCATTAAAATATTTTCCTTTAATAATTAGTGTTTAGACACCAATTATCTCCATTTGTTTCAATAAACTCTACAGAAAACAATCATCAGACAGCACCTGGTTTTCCAAAAGCAGCAACTTCACTCAAATCAGAGCGATTACTTAAATTATTTCCATGCAAGTTTAATCAACATTCATGATCTTATGTGTGATTTCAGCTGCAGATGTGATTAGAAGGATCTATTTAATGCAAATAGATTATTGATTGTCAGCTGTGTGTGTGGTCACCTTTGATGACGCAGCATTTGGTTTGTGGACCTGTGGTAAGTACAGCCTCCAGTAAATACCATATACAGTTGACTGTAGTCATGCAAGTACACAAATAGAACTGTTAGTAGACTTTAGTCTTTTTAATCACGTTTGAAGTTTTTCATCCAGCTCCAGAAGCAGATCTCCCAAGTTTCAGTGTGAACAGACAAGACGTGACAAGAACAAGAATAAATAAGATGCACAGAATCACACACATCTTTTATCAGCTTTCAAGTAGATCCAGAAGATTATTGCACAGACTCTTATCTGATTTTAATTTAGATTTTAGCACACTAAATGTCCCAATTTTTAAACTAATGGGTCTCAGAGAGTCCTGGTTAACGTCTGGTTCTATCCAGTTGGCCTTCAACTTCCATTAGATACCCTCTGTGCTGTGTTCTGTCCAACACTTTGTGTTTTTAACGAATGAATGCCAGATCAGACTTGCAAGCGACCTGTCCAGGATGTCCCCCATCTCTCGCACAATGACCTCACGACCGAAACAGAAAAAGGCGGGTAAAGAAAACGAATGGATGGATGAATGTCTGAGTAATTACTGTATCACAAATCAACAAAGTATGCAGATAATTATATTTATGTGATCTTTCTGCAGAGCTTTGAACACAATTGTGAAATAAACACTAATGAAACAGAATAAATCTGTAAGTACTGCAGCTCTGACTAATTACATATACTTTGACTCAAACACCGACTACTTATGTACATATATGCATAGGAGTCACGGGTGCCCATATCCAGCAGTCACTGTGCGAGAGGTGGGGGACACCCTAGAGAGGTCACATGTCCATCACAGGGACACAGAGACAAGGGCCGAGATGGTGTAGGGGCAGGGCAGCCGACTCGGGACCCAAAGGTTCTAGGTTCGATCCCTTGTCATTGCAGTGGTGTCTCTGAGCAGAACACCTTATCCCCAGTTGCTCCCCAGGTGCTTTCCATAGCTGCCCCCTGCTCCACCTGGTGGTGGATGGGTTAAAAGCAGAGATACAATTTCACCATTGTATGGGAACATACAGTGATGACAATACATAACACATTATTATTAAACAACCTTTCACTTTCTCACATTTCAGAATCAGAATCAGAATGCCTTTATTGTCATTATACGCAGTACAATGAAATTAAGAGCCACTCCTTTTTCCAGTGCAAAAACACGCCTTAAGAAAACACACATTAAACATACTAAAAATATAAAAAATGTAACGCAATATAGATATAATAATGAAAGTTAAAAAAATACAAGTATTACACAATTGTATTGCACATTATGGATATTAGTGAGGTAGTTAAGGTGATTGAGAGTATGAAATGTCAGTAGTCAGTCACTTGGGGACAATTTTAGAATTAGCAATTAGCCTAACATGCATCTGAGTCATTAAGAAATTCATTACTGCATCTGGATGTCATAATATCCTGCCCTTCTCATGACTAATTTTGTTTGTGAGTAATATTTGGAACTGAGACAGTAGAACATTTATTGAATATAATACAGTCTTGTGTTGTCGACTGAAAATTCACCTGGCTCTCCGGAGCATTTAAGTTTTGTTTTACATGTTAGAGTTCGTGTAAAACACAGTCAGTGACAGATTAAATGCATCTAATCCTTTTTTTTCCCCAAAAACAAACTAGCTCATTTGGTTTCCTACACAAGAAGAACTGATGGAACAAGTTTGTGTGAACATGTAGGGCAAAACACACAATCTGAATAAACACCATGAGAACAGCAGGGCTGTGAGTTGTACAGACCTTCTCCAGCACTTGAGGCTCCTCCTTCAGACTCCGGTTCAGATCGCTGCGGGCGTACATGCTGAAGTCCTCCACCATCATTTTGTCGATCAGCTTCTCCAGCTCACACAGCTGGGAGCCCAGATGTCTGAGGGACACACACACACACACACACACACACACACACACACACACACACAGGAAATAAGTGTTTCACTCTTGATGTTGCAGCTGCTGCAGCTGTTGTACCTTAACTTCTATTCACTGAGTTTTAGATGCACCTTCTGAACTGAGGCCTTATGGCACAAAAGTGGCAAAACAGTTTGGAATCAGATTATTTACTGATCTAACGTCGGAGTACTTATTGGTCAGACTATTTACTTCTTCTCTGCTGTTCTGCTTTTAAAACAGAAACATTGGATCCCAACAAGTCACTGTTCATCAATTAGCAGGTTGTAAGCCTCCACAGCATGCCAGCTGTAGGCTGCATTTGTTTCACATGCTAACATGCACTTTAGTGGATTGTTGCACACAATTCAAAACTAGGGATGCACCGATCCACATTTTGTAACTTCCGATCCAATCCCGATACCTAAATATGGATATTGGCTGATACCAATCCCGTTACGATATCATCATCATAATTGATTTTATACGAGGATGTAATAATCTCCTCTCTACAGGCAAGTACAATTTGTACAAATATATGCATGTCCAAAAAGGCAACATGAGGTGTTTTATTAATGTTGGATAAGTTTCAAAGTTAGAATTAAATCCCGCTAACACAAAACATGTTTTTTTTTGTTTGTTTTTTTTAATTCCTAGCTTTAAAATGGATATTAAAGTGATTAAATGGCTTTAAACATCTGCTAAGTTCATGGCATAAACCAACACAAACGTGTTTCTGTTTTTAGAATTTTAAATCGCTTTATAATGTAGCTGTTTTTGTTTCGTTTTTTTTAAATATAATTTTATTGTAATTTTCAATTTATATGCTTTTTTTGATTGTCTACTAATTGTACTGATAAATATCTCCTTGAGGGTAAACAATATCTTGGCTGCAAGTATCAAGCTGCGAAATCCTTCATTCTATTTTGTATAAGCTTCGCCCTTTAAGGCTATCGCTAGTGGGTTTATCCCTTCGCGCGCAGCACAGCACTGAAAACTTCAGTCCACGCCCACCCTTGGTCCGTATAAATTACGGTGAGACCAGACAATCAGCTCCCATTTTTTCTTCAGCCAGCAAGCACTTTCAGAAGAACAAAGAAGAAAAAGATGTTCAGCAACATCTGCGAAAGATGCCTGGGTCCCCACCATGCCGACCTCGCCACCTCCTGCCGTCCCTGTGAGCTCCTCCCTCCCGAGGAGAAGTAGAGACGAGCAGCCTTGTTCAAGGTAAGTGCCGAGGAGTGTTTTTTCGTGGCGGGCCGCTACTCGCTGGACGACGCCATCGCCTTTTCTAACGCATTTCGACGCAGTGAATCGGACAATTCCTCAGAAAAAGGCGATGCTGGCAGCAGCCCCGCTGCCCCTCCCTCCTGGAGAGCGTAGTGACGGAAGATGGACGGCCGAGCGGTTGCTCAGCCACCTCGGGTCTTCCTATGTCGGCGACCACTTTGCTCCCAGCCGTCGGTGCCCTCCTCTTGGAACTGCCCGGCATAATCCAGGAGGTTGTTGACACAAAGTTGACACTGATTAGTCTCAATAGAATGATTTTTGTTCAATTAGCTTTGTAGAGATCTAGTAGAGTGCTGTATGAATGAGTAAATGAGGACACAGATTGTAGTCTAAAGCGCTTTGAGTATTTTGAAATAAGATAGAAAGGTGCTGTATAAGTACAGTCCATTACAAAGGGACTTTCCGTCCTTCTCCTCCCTCGGCCCCAATCGGATGATCTGGCGGGAAGGTTTGGCTCCGCCCCGGCTCGTCGCCCTGCCCCCATCTGGCCCCACTTTCCAGCTGTGACATCATACTGGAACAAGGCTGCAGCTGGGCCCGGCAAGCTGAAGGCGCCCGTCTTCACCTTCACCCCCATCACCAGAGTGGAGGGCTTTACAGAGCGGAGTTTTCCCTCGGTTCCCCCTCTGCAGCCAAGCTTTGCGGAGGTGTTCGGGGCAAAGGCTTCCAGGATGGACCAGCGACCTATCCCTCCAGGGAAGCACGACCAGACCATTACAAAGCTCACCAACAGAGCTCATCAGTGCTCATTCCAGGCGGCCGCGGCAAACAACAACAAAGTCGCCCTGCTGGCCTTCAGCATTTCGAAGAGGCTGGAGCAAGCAGACCTGCCAGAGGAGACAAGAGCTCCCTCTGTAAAGCCGCCGACGTCATCCTTTATTATTTTATTATTTTATATTGTTTAATACTGTGTTTTTAATGCTGTGAAGTGTCCTTGGGTGTTTTGAAAGGTGCTGACAAATAAAACGCATTATTATTATTATTATCCTCAACCTGTGCACCACCTCTGCAGTTTGTCTGTCCCGCATCGCCGTTTGGATGACCGTGATCCAGAGGACCACCAGGCTCCGCCGCTCGCCACCCATGTCCGAGAGACTGCAGAGGGACCTGCTGGAGGGCCCCATCACCCCAGAGGCGCTGTTCGGGGCCAACTTCAGGACCATACTTGAGAAATCGCATAGGACCGAGGAGGTCTCAGAGACGGTACACTATCTGGTGACGTCACAGTCCTCCTCCCACTCCTCTGGCCGCTGGAGGGACCGCCATGGCCAGCGACAGCAGCAGAGGTGCGCCACAGCTGTGGCAGCGACTTCACGCTCCGCTCTTCCACCGGCCCCTCCACCAGGGAACAGCTCCTTGAGGGGAATGTGTGTGTTTTTGATGTGCGTTTTGAAATAAAACAAAAACATATCTTAGAGTAAAGTTTCATCTGATTGCAGCCTGACTGTCAGATCAACTGATCTCACAGCTGCCTCTTCACACATTCCCCACACAGAACGAGCCGGTAACCTCTAAACTGCGTTTTAAATGACACCGCAGCTCGGTAAATCTCACAAAACACTCGTCTGCCACGTCAGCTAAAAATGATGGTTTTCAGCAGACCAAGTCCGGGAAAATCCCTCGCTCTCAGTCAGAGCCCGTTTTATTTTCTGCTGTTTCTGCCCACTCGCCACGCAGCGGGAGTAAACGTGTTTCTCCACGACAGCTGCAGTCCCCACCGAAATGGCGTCTCACCCAAAAAAGCATTCACGCCTCCTCTCAGTGTGCGCCGGCTCACCTCAGCTCTAACGCGAGACCGCACCCTGGGCTCAGCACAGAGGCACACATACAGCCCTTTCTGTCGGAGCCCCCCTTGGGTCCCCCTCGGAGAATCTCCGAAGAGGGAGACGGTGGTAGAGGCTCTAGCTTGGCTGACGTCCATGAGAAACATAACATAAAAATGTGTGCTCACTCCCCGAGCGTTACTCAGAGTGGCAGCAAGTGTGTTCCCTGGACAAATGGATGGACCGTATGATCAGCAGGGGTCACACGCTGCAGTTCGCAGCTCAACCCCCACCGTTCAGAGGGATTATAGCGATTGTTTTATCATCCCCAGAACAGAGCTTGTCTCTCCAGTCAGAAGTTCAAGAACTCCTGATGAAAAATATAATTTCCAGAGTTCCCAACAGAGAGGAAAACACAGGGTTTTACTCCCGCTACTTCGTGGTTCCAAAAAAACCCGGAGGAATGAGACCCATTCTTGACGTGTCCATGTTCAACAAATCGATCATGAAGAGACAATTCCACATGCTGACTATCAAACAGCTGCTGGAGAACGTTCACCACAACGACTGGTTCACCTCCATAGATCTGAAGGGTGCATATTTTCAAATTCCCATCATTCCGAAACACAAGAAATTCCTGCGTTTCTCCTTTCAGGGGATATCAGTACAACAGGCTACCGTTCGGTTATTCCCTGGTCCCACGCATGTTCTCAAAATGCATGGAGACAGCTCTGCAGCCATTATACATGGCAGGAATGAGAATTATTTTTTATCTGGATGATCTACTTTTATTAGATCAGTCCAGGCAGAAAGCAGATGCACATTCCAAAACGCTAGCGTTACATCTGCTAAACCTGGGGTTTTCTATAAACTGGGAAAAAAGTTCCGCTCCCCCGTCCCAGATGATTGTTTATCTGGGAGTGGAGCTAAACTCAACCACAATGAGAGCCAGTTTATCATAGCCAAGAGCCGAAGCTCTGTCAGCTCAGCTCCACCGTGTCAAACTTTGCAGCATAGTGACAGCACTGTCTGTCATGCGACTCCTGGGGATGATGTCATCGGCTCACGTTGTGGTTCCGCTGGGCCTGCTTCACATGAGATGCCTTCAGAGATAGTTTGCCCGCCTGCACATAGATCCTGTCTGCCAGAAGAGGCAGATGATCTCTGTGCCCCCCTCCGTGAGAACCGATCTGAATCACTGGGGAAACCCCCTCATTCTGTCATGGGGAGTTCCCATCAGCAGGTCTACAACACACGTCTCAGTTTTCACAGATGTGTCCTTGTCAAGTTAGGGAAGAAAGTGTCTGTCCCAGGCAGTGGGAGCACAGTGGCCAGACCACGTCACTTCACATAAATGTGCTAGAACTTCACAGGGTTTGGAACGTGACTCAGCATTTTGCTCCCTTGCTGCGGGATCAGCATGTTCTGATCCACACAGACAACAAAGTGACGGCAGCTTACATAAACCACCAGGGAGGTGTGCGCTCAGCCCAACTGTTACGCATCCCGAGACAGCTGCTATGTTGGGCACACAAAAACTTACTCTCTATCAGAGCAGTGTACATCAGCGTCCTGAACAGGGAAGCGGACATCATGTTGAGAGGCGGTCCCCGCCACGGGGACTGGAGCCTCCATCCCGAGCTGATCTCTTGGATTTGGAGCAGGTTCGGTCGAGTAGCAGTGGATCAGTTCACCACACGGGAGAACGCCCAGTGTCAATTATGGTTCTTACTGAGCCCACGGGACGACCAACCGTTAGGGGTGAACACCTTCGCTCACAGCCCGTGGCCAAAAATGCTCCTTTATGCATTCCCTCCATTCCCACTGATATGACGGACCCTGGACCGGGTTCGGGAAGAAGAGTTGTCGGTCATCCTCGTAGCTCTCGAGCGCATAAGCGCCCCATGGTTCCCGAATCTGCAGCGACTGATATCGGGTCGGACATAGAAACTGCCGTGGAGGGGGGACGATCTCCTCCAGGCAGGAGGAGCGATCAGGAGTTACCCAGAAACAGGTCAGCTCCTTTGGGTCTGGCCGCTGAACGGATCCGTTTAGAAAAGATGGGCCTTCCACAGAATGTGGTGCGTACGATCCAGGGCGCACGAGCTGCTTCCACCACAGCGCTGTACACATCAAAGTGGACAGCTTTTCAGCGCTGGTGCGCAGAGAAAGGTATGGAGACCATCTCATGCCCACTAGGTGGCGTGTTGTCATTTCTGTAGCAACTGATGGACAGAAATTTAGCGTTCAACACAATTAAAACTGATGCTGCAGCTATTTCTTCCTGTCATGAGGGCTTCAGTGACAGAACAGTTTTTAACCACCCGCTAATGAAGAGTATTCTGAAAGGTGTACGGAGACACAGACCTGTGTCACGTCCACTAGCTCCACAGTGGGACCTAACGATGGTCCTGCACATACTGATCAAAGCTCCTTTTGAGCCTTTAGATCAAGTTTCACTTAAAACAGCCCTGCTGTTAGCTCTGATGTTGGCAAAGAGAGTGAATGATTTGTCTGCTCTCTCTGTTGCTCCCTCATGTCTCAGAATTCAAGCTGACGGCAGTTCAGCTGTGCTGTGTCCTAATCCTGCTTTTACTCCTTAAAGTATCACAAGCTCATTCAGATCGAGAGTGATAACCTTGGATGGGTTTTATCCTCCTCCTCATAATTCTGACGAGGAAGCAACATTTCACCTCTGTTCCGTGCGCGCGTTTTCGTGTTAAGTAACTCGCACAGCCACACTGCGCCGCTCTCAGCGTCTGTTCGTGCATTACAGGGAAAGCTCTTCAGGACATCCTCTATCCACCCAGCGCCTCTCACACTGGTTGTGTGAGGCTATTTCTGAAGCTTACAGTTCATCTGGGCTGGATCCTCCAGAGAATTTCAGAGCGCATTCCACCAGAGGGATTTCATCCTCCACAGCTCTGCATGGAGGGATGACAGTGGAGGATATTTGTAAGGCGGCTGCCTGGTCATCGCCGTGTTCATTTATTCGTTTTTATCTACGTGATGTTTTTACTTTCTACATGACCCATTCTGTTCTCAGGGTTCTGACAGAATGATTATTATTTGTTTTATGGAGCCTCACTTTTGATCTCACACCTGCCTGCATGTAGTCGCAGTGTGAGATATTTATTATCAGTCACAAGTTCATGACTGCTGATTTTATTGTTATTAATCTGTTCATCCTGAGTAGCTGTTGGCCTGCTCTGTTCATTGTTACACTGTTACAATTTGTAACCTACGTTGTTCCTATTCACAGCAGCAGGTCTGTTATCTCAGCCTTTTTTCCTCATTAGAGATCTTTTTTCTCCGGTGCGCTGCTGCGCATGAAGCGCGTAATTATGCAGCGCGTTATTACGCATACGGAAGGCTGAGTGATTAAATGTTTTTTGTGGAGCAGGTGCTTCATGTTTGTGTCTGAATGGACCCAGTGAGGCATTGACTACATCCTGCTTCGCCTTTAACCCACTAGCGATAGCTTTAAAGGGCGAAGCCTATACGAAATAGAACGTTGGTTACGTACTGTAACCCCAGATTCTATAAGTATAGGTGCAGCCCTTTAAGCTCTGGGCCTCACTGGTTCCTAAATGGATGAAGGGAAAAAAAGCTATTTGGGAGCCGATTGCCCGGTCTCACCGTAATTTATACAGACCGGGGGTGGGGCCCACACAGCAGGTGGGCGTGGACTAAAGTTTTCAGTGCTGCGCTGTACGCGAAGGGATAAACCCACTAGCGATAGCCTTAAAGGGCTGCGCCTATACTCATAGAATCTGGGGTTACAGTAGGTAACCAACGTTTTCTACAACTGATAGTGGTTGGTCATTAATTACAATGAAGTTTAGCAACTTCACGGTAAACATTCGAGCTCCGGGGCTTCAGCGATTTGTTATTTTCGTTCAGTCCAGAGAAAGCAGTCTGATTTCGGTCAGCCGCGCTCAGTCTGTCCCTCCTCCGACACGGACAGACTGAGCGGGTCAGACTGAGCGTGGCTGACTGAAATCAGACCGCCTTCTCTGGACTGAACAAAAATAACAGACCGCTGAAGCCCCAGAGCTCAAATGTCCATCGTAAAACAAACTTTACCGCGGTTTAATGTGGTGCTATGGCTCTGCAGACTTTGCACGTTGCCGTCTTGCTTTGCGGTGTTTCTAGTGTAAAATATTTCCACACAGCAGACATGTTTCAATGAAAAGTTGGTTAGCCGTTAGCCACAGTGCTACTGCACGTTGTAGCTGGCTGCAAACTATGAAATGGATTTCCTGAATGTGAGGCGGGTCTTATTACTCTGGGTTCATTAGACACGCCTCCGTTCAGGAAATCCATTACATAGTTTGAAGCCAACATGCAGCGCAACCACAGACATGCATCATGGATTGGAAATATCGACTGTGGCTGAGCGGTTAGAGCAGTTGTCCTCCAATGCGAAAGTTGGGGGTTCGAATCCACCAGCAGTCACATGCTGAAGTGTCCCTGGGCAAGACACTGAACCCCTCATAGCCTCTGATGTGTGTCCCATCAGTGTATGAATGTGATCTAAAGCACTGATTAGTCTCATTAGAATGGTTTGTTCAATTAGCTTTGTAGAGATCTAGTAGAGTGCTGTATGAATGGGTAAATGAGGACACAGATTGTAGTGTAAAGCGCTTTGAGTATCTTGAAATAAGATAAAAAGGCGCTATACAAGTACAGTCCATTGACCATTTATCCAGGGTGTGACCAGAGGGGAGAAGTGATCATGGTGACAAATAAATGCTGTGTAAGTTGTACATGTACCTGAAGCTGTGGATCCCCTGCAGCTCCTGTTGCAGCACCTCCTTGGTGGTGAAGATGAGCTCCAGTGCTCCCACAAACTCCGAGGTGGAGAGCAGCAGCTGCACGGTGGGCTGCGTCTGATGCACCGCCGCCATCAGCTTCAGCTTATTGTGCAGCTTCACGTAGTTGCTTCGAGTCAAAGACGAGCGGAGCGCCCAGAGAGGCCCCTGGCACATGACCCTGTCCATGGCTGCGGTTCGGCGCCGCAGAACGGCCACGGCCTGCTGCGTCTCTTGCAGCCGGTCCTGCAGCTCATGCTGGGAGGACATGGCATGGAAGAAAGCCTCAGAACGCAGCGAGATCTGTCGAGCGATGCTGACCTCCACAACATCCAGGTAGTGGCTGAGCTGAGGAATAGCCAAGGTCACACCAGGTTAACATCTGCACTTTCAAATGTGTTCACTCTTCACTGCTAAGTCTTAATAACAATGATGCTCATTTTTAATGTTTTTGAACGTTCAAATACTTTTTTAAAAATTTTATACAAAAGTAAACATTATTTAAAATCAATTACCTGTACTTCCTTTAGATTGCATCAAGACACTTCAACATTACAAATCACTGAGACACGAGAGAAACAACAATCTTCTGAAATTAAAACTACCGTCAACAGAACCCTCCTCAGTGTTTCTCCTGGATAACTTGCCATGGCGGGGCACTCATGTCGTCCGTGATTTTTTTGGGGGGAGAGGGAGACAGCAGAGTTGTGTGCTGCTTATACCGGCAGTACTCGAGCGTGCATGTGCATGTGTGTGTGTGGGGGTGGGGGGTGGGGGGGTGGGGGGGATTTCAGCATGTGGGTTCAGCATGAGGGAAGAGGCAGAGTGTGCTGCCATTAGCTTTTTAGCTAGCGCGCCTGTATTGCGCCACTATACTGGTTAGCGTTACACCAGTGCTGACAGGTGGGGGGGGGGGGGTGCAGTTCAGTTTGATAGGCAGGGCGCATGGTTCTGTTAACGGGGCAGAGCGCGCCGCTTGTATAATGGTAGGGGAAACGCTGCTCTTCATTTATGGCTCTCAACTCTCCTCAGCTCCGCACCACACCGCACCGGTACCCACCCCTACTCAACTCGGTTTATAAAACCACAGTGTTCGTGGCTCCAAGCGCGCTGCTCTGAGGGGATGATTTTGGCTTCACCAGACAGCAGCTGTTGATTGGCCAGATGAGCTTCATCACTGGATGACCTGCCCAGGAAAACTGCAAACTAGATCTGAACCTCCACTTCCTCATCGTGTTGATGGACGGTGCCACAAAAAATGAGTGCATTTAAGGATGACACGTGGACTTGTAAGCAGTGCCGAGATAAGCTAAAGAAATTCAAGTCTGATTACAGGATGATTAGCGACCCCAACAGGTGGAGTGGCTCAAACACAAAAAGACCAGTAACGATCCCATCCACAGAGCAGGGAAACAGGTCAGCCTCCACTGTGGTGGCAAATCACCTCCACCTGAGAAGAACCAAGTGGAGCCACACTTACCAAAGGTAAAGCAGCATTAGTGGAAAAAGGTCCCTTGAACCTGAGGTATATAATCTGGTACGCTGTGATACACTTACCTTGGACCTTCACCTTGTAACTTTAAAACTCAAATGTTCAGGGAGATCAAAGCTGTGAATGAGTTTAGGACTGTGTTCATTGCTCCCACTGGACTTAGTAACAAATACCTCATTCCGGTGCTGTTTGGACTGATCTGTGTTTAGCTGAGATTCACCTTCTCCTGCAGCAGTTTGGAGGAAGCTCCATCTCGGCTGCTCTTCCCTCCAGCACTGTGAAAGTGAGACCAGGGCAGGACGGTGCTGAAGGTGGCCGGGTCTTCCAAAGCAAAGTCAGGCTTCATAAAAATCTGCAAAATCAAGAAAGAACAGCAGAAAGTTCAGCCAAGACTAACTGAACAATAACACTTGGATTAAACATTGAGTCTTTCTTTTAGAATTAATTAAAATTATCTCTGTTCACTTAAATTCACTTTTTCCCCCTAAGACATTGTTTCTTGCTTAAAATGGCTTACATCTAATTATGTACTTGTGCTTACTTAAAATGCAGAAAACTTTAAACTTATTCTAAGTTAAACAAATCGTCCCACCTCCCACCAAGTCTGCATGCCTGCAGCTCATCTTTACTCTCATGGAAAGATGAGAAAACTCACCTTAAACAGTTTATGTTTAATTTGAATAATAAATGTTCTAATGTATTTATTTAAAAATTTTAGGTCCAACAATTTTCAGTCAGGTCATCTGGACAGTTTTTTTTTTTTTTCTGAAGCGTTTCACCTTCCATCCAGAAGGCTTCATCAGTCAAGGAAACACACAACACAAAACTGATTCTTCCCCCAAACAGCTTACTCCAAAGTGGAACAAACCAGTTAAGTTGGTGCTGGTCTCTTTGGCACGCCCCCCTCCTCCGGTGCTGGCCCTCTCCCTCGTCGACAGTCATGTCAGTTGCGGTCAGTTTTTTTTTGGAGTGAAGGTGAAACGTTTCAGCACAAAAAAAAAAAAACAACTGTCCAGACGACCTGACTGAAAAGTGTTGGATTGTATACCTGGATTATTGAACATGGACTTTGCTGGTAACAATGTTAGGTTTTTTTCGGGTTTGGACCTGTATTTACTGTTAATTTGTCTGATCGGGTGGGGTTTGGAAATGATGGCTACGGGCTGGAGCCAGGTCGGATTTTTTGGACCCGAATCCAACTCTTCATCAAGTGGGGTCACCTCTGCAGGGCTTGTTACACTTTGGACTCGTTTTAGCTCACCCCAAGTCAAAAACCAACACACTGCAGCTCTGTAATCTGAAATCTGTGTGTACAGAACAACAGATGGTAAAGTAATAATTGAGGATGAGCTTTTGAACTTTATTGTTGTTAAAATGAGAACTATGGCAACTGATGAAATTGTTTTGCTGGTGTCAAACAATTTCTCCTCTGAATGGATCGAAGAGTCCAAGCGGATATTGTTTGAAATGTGTCCAACTTCAACACGCTGTGTAAAGCACAAGGGGCCTCAGAAGGACGTCAATAATATCAAAGATTGAGTGTGGCAATAATATTCCCAGATTTGTATCACACAATCTGGATGAATTACCTCCTGTTGGATTTGAACATATGGACGCATCTGCGCTACTCAGCAGAGTTCAACAGCTGAGCTGGGAGATAACTAACCTGAGAGCAACTCTGGATAATCAGAGATGTGAGAATGAGAACGTGACGACGTCTGCAGCAGCTATGGAGCTCCGAGTGACAGCTTTGGAAAAACTACAAGTGAGCACAGCACCTGGCCAAGAAGATGCTGGACGGGCCAACGACCCTGTAAGGGTGAGGGTGATTCAGAGGGAGACACAGGAAGTGACAGCATCTGCTCCTGTACTACTGGGAAACTCCGAATATTGCGTCCCAGGACCGAGTGAGATCGTGAACGCCACAGCCTCCAGAGTGGAGCACTGTGTTAAAGAGAGGTAAACACAAGCAGGCCGATACAACCTGCTCTGCAAGTTTGCCCAAAAAAGGAGCTGCGGAAGAAAGGGGGAATAATTGGCACCGGAGAAGAAGGAAACATCCCAGTGATTAAAACCAAACTGGTGTGAATTTGCTACAAGGTTTTCTCCGGAGCTAGATGCAGATACTCTGCGCGCATATCTCATTGAAAAACTGGGGAAATCTGTGACCTGCAAGAAAATGGCGTTGACACATAACAGATTTGGTTCATTTCATGTGATGGCAGAGTGCGATCAAGTAGCTGAACTGTACAACGCACAACTCTGGCCAGCGGGAACTTATGTGCGCCGGTATTATGAGGCTCGCAAACTGAGGGTGAGTGTCAGTGTACCCAAAGTGATGGAAGGGGAGGCTGAATGTAGCTCTGCACCTGCTGTGCGCACAGCTTTCGAGGCTCCCAGAGAGGCAAGCGCATGGTAGATCATAGACAACATGAACCTTAATATCAGTTCATATAATGTACGGGGATTGCGTATTGGGCGTATTAGGACTACTATCAAGTCATGGCCGTGTTGCACATGACAACACAGGGAACAACTAAATACTGTGTAGTATATTTTGCTGAATAGAGCATGGTAATTTATTTTAACTGATCTGTAAAATACATTAACAATAATAAATTCTCTTCAATCCTCCAACCTGCTTTTCATTAGCTACGTGCCTCTCAAGTTAGCAAGCTAATATTTACCAGTACATAACCTAGCATAGGCTGTAGCCTTGTAAAACTTTATCCAGAACAATAAATTTAACAGAGGTAAAATACATCAGTTAGTAACGTTATCTTTGTTGTCCTCAATGAAATTAAATGTTTGTCTGAAATCTTTACTTCTCTGCAAAGAAAAATAAACTCTGCTGTGGTCAAAACTAATTAGACCTTCCCCATATGTGACTGATTGTTTAAGCAATGAACAGAGAAGAGTGTTTCTTAATTTATATTTTTATAACACTCTTGCAAACTTTATGGTGAATAGTGGAGGATAGAAAATGTGAACGCACGTTAGGAAGACCATTTCAAGATTTCAAGTGTTAAAACAGGTTTAAAAGTAGCTGGTTACTGAGATTATTGGGGGGAAAAGCTAAAAAAAAAATTCAGCCAATGTATCAGTTATAATAATAATAATAATAATAATAATAATAATAATAATAATAATGAATTTAATTTGTAACGCACTTTTCATTAACAAAAATCTCAAAGTGCTACAGAGTGCAACTAAAATCAATGATAAAATCAACTAAAGTCAGTGATAAAATCAACTAAAATCTGTTATAAAAATCAATTAAAATCAGTGATCAAAATCAACTAAAATCTGTGATGAAATCAACTAAAATCAATGACAAAAATCAACTAAAATCTGTGATAAAAATCAATTAAAATCAGTGATAAAAATCAACTAAAATCTGAGATAAAATCAACTAAAATCAATGACAAAAATCAACTAAAATCTGTGATAAAATCAACTAAAATCAATGATAAAAATCAACTAAAATCAGTGATAAAAATCAACTAAAATCAATGATAAAAATCAACTAAAATCAATGATAAAATCGACTAAAATCTGTGATAAAAATCAACTAAAATCAATGATAAAATCAACTAAAGTCAGTGATGAAATTTACTAAAATCAAAAATAAAATCATCTAAAATCAATGATACAATCATGTGGAGGAAGAAGAGGCTTGCTTAAAAAGAAAAGTCTTTAAGCCTTTTTTAAAGTCAGTCAATGATTGTGGAGCTCTCAGATAGTCAGGGAGGGAGTTCCAGAGGTGGGGGGCAGCCACACAGAATGCCCGATCTCCCATGGTTCTTAATTTAGTTTGTAGAAGGTGGAGGAGATGACTGTTCTGTGATCGTAGGGACCGGGTGGATGAACATGGAGCAAGAAGGTCCTTCAGATAATCTGGTGAAGTTCCGTTTAAACACTGATGGGTAATGAGAGCAATTTTGTACTGAATTCTGTAGGTGACAGGAAGCCAATGGAGGTTATGGAGAATGGGTGTAATTGGTTCAAATTTACGAGCTCTCAATAAGATCCTGGCTGCACTGTTTTGAATATATTGAAGCTTCTGAAGGTTTTTGCCGGGTATTCCAGTAAACAGTAAACAGGAGTTGCAGTAGTCGAGCCTGGAGGAGACAAAGGCATGGACGATTTTCTCTGCATCAGCAAAAGTGAGAGATGGGCGAAGTTTGGAGATATTAGAAGATGGAGATGGAAGAAACAGGTTTTATATAATGTACGGGGAATGCGTGTTGGGCATGATGAAGCAGATAAATCTCGCTGCCTTGTTGTTAAACTTTTAGAAACGTGATAAATTGCGTGTGCAGGAGACTTTTCTGTCTAGACAGGACTTAGAAAGGTTAAACTGTTCATAAAGAATTCTATGGAGCAGGGGAATCCACCACTGACTGTTGTGATGGGATACTCCGTGGCAGAATCCCTGGTGGTGTTGCAGTGCTTTGGCATAAGAAGCTTGACCAGCAAATCAAAGTGGTCAGGCTGAATGTTGACTGGGCAATAGGACTTGAGTTCTGTGGTGGGGATAAAACAATCACCATACTGAACATGTATACTCCTTATGAGTGCTCCGAGAATGAATTTGAGTATCTAAACAAACTGGCCTATATTATGGCGTACATAAAGGTTCTTCTAAAACAATTAGCATATTGTGATAAAGGTCATTATTTTCCATAATGTAATGAT
>NC_056513.1:41408709-41410269 GCF_014905685.2 Nematolebias whitei
ATCCATCCATCCATCCATCCATCCATCCATCCACCCACCCACCATCCATCCATCCATCCATCCATCCATCCATCCATCCATATATTCACCCATCCATATATTCACCCATCCATCCATATATTCTTCATCCATCCATATATTCTTTATCCATCCATCCATCCATCCATCCATCCACCCACCCACCCACCCATCCATCCATCATCTTTGTCTGCATCTTCCTTTTCAGGCCACTGGTGTCCATATCCAGCTGTGAGAGGCGAGGGACACCCTGAACAGGTCTCCAGTCCATCACAGGGACACGGAGACAAACGAGACAAACAACCATTCACTCTCTCTCACTTAACAACAATTTAGAGTTACCAATCAGTCTAACATGCATGTTTTTGGTCTGTGGGAGGAAACTGGGGTACCCGGAGAAAACCCACACAGCATGGAGAGAACATGAAAACTCCACCCAGAAAGGTCCCCAGCCAGGATTCAATCCGGTGACCTGCTCGCAGAGCGGCAGCGGCTCTACAACTGAGCCACCGTGCAGCCCAGTTACACAAACATGTCATTTTAAACATGTGATGTCACCAAGCTTCACCAATAATCAGATATTATAATAATAATGTACAGACAGCTGATAATTAGTAACGGATACCACTGGAGGGAGAACAGATGCAGGCTATGCTGGACATCAGGTAGAATCTAGAGCAGGACTATTCATCTAAACTGCTCAGGGGGGCCACAGTTACTGAAAGCCAGCAGCTCAGGGGCCGGACATTTAGCAACTAAAGCCATCGTGTAAATAAACCAAGTATTACAATGATACGTTACCTTTTAAATGTGTTTATTTTGTTGCACTGAGTCATAAATGCAATAAACAGAACACAAACCCAGAACACCCCCAAAATAAAAACACTTATGAACTCATTGGTGAGCTGGACTGAAGTTCCGGCCCGCGGGCCGCCAGTTGAATAGCCCTGATCTAGACTAAAATTAATGCTGAAAACAAAATGACCAGAACAAATTTAAATCTGTTGCTACGTAGGACAGATGAACTGGAGGTTACACACCTGGAACATGTCCGTGCTGTTGTCATGTGTGTACTCCACCACTACCGTCTGCACCCGAGACAGAGTGAAAGATATACTGTGCAGCTCCTTGCTGCTGATGGCCTTTGAAGACACAAAGTGGATCGTTTTTCAAGCAAGAAGACAACAAGAGTTAATGTTTACTCTTATTAAGGTAGAAGACCATTCTGCAGCTTGATGTAGACATACTGCACGTGTGTGTGTGTGCGCTTACCTTGGCGGCCTGCGGTGTGCAGGATGTGTGGACAGTGCTGGGTCTCACACCGTTGGCCCTGTTCCTGCGACACAAAGCAAAGCGACTTTTCCGCCGCCCCTTTTCACCGCTGGGCAGAGAGCCGTTACACCTGAACACATAAACAAGATTTTCAGGGCTTCATGTTATTAAACACGAAATGAATCAGACAAAGATGACATTCCATTAAATAACATCAGCTCCCACTAACAAAGGGACCTAATATTTCTGTCAAATATGGCACCTGTTTAT
>NC_056513.1:41410369-41427945 GCF_014905685.2 Nematolebias whitei
CTGTAGAGACTAAACTGGACTGTTGTTGTTTGAACTAGACTCACGGCAGCCAGTAATACAGTGATGATATTGAGCTGTTATAAATATGATGAATTAGGGGGCTGCTGTGGCTCGGTGATCAGCGCTGCAGTCCTGTAATCCTGAGGCTGCAGGTTTGAGCCCAGGTTGCATCAGGAAGCACACGCAGCATAAAATAATTGCCAAATCTTTCATGTGAGCTTTCTGACTGTGATGACCCCTGAACATCAACAACATGAATATATTGAACTTTGTTATGGTCTTCAAACAAGATATAACTTGAAATGATTGAAAAAAAATTATAATCAAAAGCTGATACAGCCACCTTTTTTATTGTTCAATCAAAATGCAGCTCCTTCTTTATTCTGAAACATCACAGTCCAGCAAAGCGATATACAAACATAACGTCACAAAAATAAGGTCATATTTTATTGACAACGTGGGCGGCTGTGGCTGAGTGGTTGGAGCAGTCGTCCTCCAATGCAAGAGTTAGGGGTTCGAATCCACCAGCAGTCGCATGCCACAGTGTCCCTGGGCAAAACACTGAACCACTCGTTGCCTCTGATGTGTGTCCCATCAGTGTATGAATGTGATAAAGCTCTGGTTAGTCTCTTTAGAATGATTTGTTCAATTATCTTTGTACAGATCTAGTATAGAGCTGTATGAATGGGTAAATGAGGACACAGATTGTTGTAAAGAGCTTTGAGTATCTCAATAAGATAGAAAGGCGCTGTATAAGTACAGTCCATTTACCATTTACAACAAAAAAATTAAAAAAAAAAAAAAAGTGTAAATCTTGAGCGTTTCCCCCTTTTTTTCTCTAATCACATTAAACTAATTTTAAATTCAGTGCACTAGACCTGAGTCTGCAGGGGGAGTTTGTTAACAATGGCATATAAACTAGTATTGAGTAGAAATATGATAATTCCTGGTAACGTCACAGTCGGTTACAGTGACTAGCAGCAGAACAATGATGTGCTGATTGTATTTACAAAATGAACTACAAGTGAACTACTCCTGTAGTTTTGGATCTGTGATAAGAGATTTTATTTAATTCTTGATGGATCCTGACCAGCTAAACCTCTGCTGCTTCCTTTGTGTGTGTGTGCATGTGTGTGTGTCTTGTCCAAACCCAGCTTGAGCCTTTATCTATGGTGCAGGAAAACAGCACATTTTGTCCACAGCTTTTGTTTTGTTGGAGACAGGAAGCTTTGTGGAAGACAGAAAGCAACAGTTGCTGTCCAGATTTAAAAGCAGGATGTTGTGTTTATGTAGTTAAATTATGATCTCCTTAAACCTTCAGAAAACCCATTAAGCAGCTCTTTAATTTGTTTGTGAGCCACCATAAAGAGTTTCATTGTCATCATGAACTCAGAGGCTTTTGGAAAGACAATCCAGAAAGGTGATTGTTACAGAGAGTTTAATTAAAAGGTCAGTCCGGTTGAAGGTTATCTTTAGAGCCAGACTGCTGCAGGTCATGGAAATATGAGTTCAGTTAAAAGTCGAGCCATTCTTTCACTGGATAATGCACACTTCCTGAAATCCAGATAAAGAAACACCCACCTCCTTTCTTAGACAAGGTCAGACCACCCCATTTAACTCTGGCTCCACAGTATGACCAAAAATCCAACTAGTGTTGTCACAAACTATACGGCTCTTTAAAATAAACCCTTAGAACCAGTTAAGTACCAGTTGCACAAACTGTTTATTTCTATGATTATGTGGCCACTAAGATGCAAAAGCAAACAAAAGGTCTGAAACCGCAGCGGCCACAACGTTCCTGACATCGTTAAAACGTTCTTGAACCACAGGCTCACACTTGTGTCTGCAGTGAATGGCTTCCAGTCAGGAAGTCAAATGCTGAGGTGGAGTTTCTCAACACGTTTAACTGCATTTAGGCTGCGTTATGATGCAGCAGCCAAACTAAACCCAACCAGCAGAGCTCAGTGCACTCGTTCCTGCCCGTCATGAATAAACGAGTGTTTTCACAAGTATTTATGTGACCAGCATTTTTTTATTAGAGTGTTAGCAAAGAAAAAATAAATAAATTAATAAATGAAGCTATAGCATTACATCCATTTTTTAAATTTTTCAATCACTTAACAGGCAGGTCAATCTGTAGCTGCCTAAAAACTTTGTTACTTAACTTAACTTTGGTTCTTGGAGGAGCATAGGATATACCCCCTCTGAGTATTGCTCAGAAGAATCTCATTACGCCAGTCCTGATTGGCTCGAGATTACAACGCCTGTGTCACCTACTCTATAAAAAAAATATATATATATATATATATATATATATATATATATATATTTTATTTTTTTTTTATTTTTTTTTCCACCCCCCTCTTCTTTCGGCTGCTCCCTGCGTTAGGGGTCACCACAACAAACTAGGTCACACAAAGACTTGGCAGATATTTTTACGCCGGATGTTCTTCCTGACGCAACCACAGACACTGAGCTACCACAGCCCTCTGTGTGGAGCAGAGAGCTGCTATGAAGGACACCCGGAGGAGCAGATGGAGGGGGTTAAGGGCCTTGCTCAAGGGCCCAGAGTGGGCGAATGAGGGGGGGACAGGTGTGGGTGTTTCACCTACCCCATCAACATTTTTGATGTCGTCGGTACCGGGGCTTGAACCGGCGAGCTTCCGATCACAGGCCCACCTTCTCTAACCTCTGAGCCACCACTCCCCAAGATAATATATTATATACAGTGAGGAAAATAAGTATTTGAACACCCTGTGACTTTGCAAGTTCTCCCACTTAGAAATCATGGAGGGGTCTGAAATTTTCATCTTGGGTGCATGTCCACTGTGAGAGACATGATCTAAAAAAATAAATAAAAAAAAGAAATCCGGAAATCACAATGTATGATTTTTTTAAACTAATTTATTTGTGTTACTGCTGTAAATAAATATTTGAACAGCTGCCAATCAGCAACAGTTCTGGTCCTCAAAGACCTGTTAGTCCTCGTCTATAACGTCCACCTCCACTGATTATTCTAAATTAGAAGCACCTGTTTGAGGTGGTTAGCTGCATGAAGACACCTGTCCACCCCACACAATCAGTAAGACTCCAACTACTAACATGGCTAAGACCAAAGAGCTGTCCAAAGACACCAGAGACAAAATTGTAGACCTCCACAAGGCTGGAAAGGTCTACGGGACAACTGTCAAGCAGCTTGGTGAAAAAAGATCAACTGTTGGAGCAATTATTAGGAAATGGAAGAAGCTAAACACGACTGTCAATCTCCCTCGGACTGGGGCTCCATGCAAGATCTCACCTCGTGGCGAATCAATGATCCTAAGAAAGGTGAGGAACCAGCCCAGAACTACACGGAGGAGCTGGTCCATGACCTGAAGAGAGCTGGCACCACTGTTTCCATGGTTACTGTGGGTAATACACTAAGACGTCATAGTTTAAAATCATGCACGGCATGGAAGGTTCCCCTGGTTAAATCAGCACACGTCCAGACCCGTCTTAAGTTTGACCATGGCCATTTGGATGATCCAGAGGAGTCATGGGAGAAAGTTCTGTGGTCACATGAGACCAAAATAGAACTTTTGTCTTAATTCAACTCGCCGTGTTTGGAGGACGAAGAATGATGAATACCATCCCAAGAACACCATCCCTACTGTGAAGCATGGGGGTGGAAGCATCATGCTTTGGGGGTGTTTTCCTGCACATGGGACAGGACGACTGCACTGTGTTAAGGAGAGGATGACCGGGGCCATGTATTGTGAGATCTTGAGGAACAACCTCCTTCCCCTCAGTCAGAGCATTGAAGATGGGTCATGGCTGAGTCTTCCAACATGACAATGACTCGAAGCTCACAGCCAGGAGAACCAAGGAGTGGCTCCGTAAGAAGCATGTCAAGTTTCTGGAGTGGCCTAGCCAGTCTCCAGACCTGAACCCTATAGAAAATCTTTGGAGGGAGCTCAAACTCCGTGTTTCTCAGTGACAGCCCAGAAACCTGCTGATCTAGAGAAGATCTGTGGAGGAATGGAGCAAAATCTCTGCTGCAGTGAACCTGGTGACAAACTACAGGAAACCTTTGACCTCTGTAACTACAAACAAAGACTACTGCACCAAATATTAACATTGACTTTCACAGGTGTTCAAATACTTATTTTCCTCACTGTACATAGTAGAGTTCTGCATGAATGGGTAAATGAGGGTACAGATTGTGTTGTAAAGAGCTTTGAGTATCTTGGTAAGAGAAAGGCGCTATTTAAGTACAGTCCATTTACCATTTATTAAATAAAATTTTTAAAACACAGCTTAAGACACATTTGTCTTTTAGTTTTATTTAAATGTAATGGTTTTGATTTTGAAGTAATTTGTTATGATTCATTATAGTTTACTTGGTTTCACATCTTTGAATGCCTCTTTTGCAGCTTTTTTGTTTACTGAAATGTGTTTTAGCTTATAATGTTGTTAAAGGGTACTTTGTACAGCACCTTCATGACTAAAAAGTAGACTCCATACTTTTACAAACACAGGAGAGGAGATCTTACCCCAGCACAATGAGCTCTCCATAACCAACTGGTCCTTTGGTGGATGAAGGAGAGGTGGAGATGTTCTCCTGACCCAGTGAAAACATCTTTGCAGCCTTATGAGAAGAAACGTTCTCACGGTGTGTAAGTCCCCCGTCACTGTCAGAGCTGCTCCATCAGTGCACGAATGCCACGCATCGTCTGTAAACAAAATCACAAGCTTTCAAACTTAACAGAAGCACTTTCTGACTCTTGTCATGGCTGAAAATCTGTGACTTTACATGAAACGATTCATTTTTTTCTCAGCCATTCAGAAGGGACATTAGCGTGGAGTTTTCATTAAAATTTTAAGGGCTTTTACATTCAAACATACAAAGAAATGCGTCAACACAACATCATTCATGGCTACAATACACCCTGATACTCCCACTCTGTCTTTGTGCTGGGAGCAACCGAAGCAAACAATGTATGAATTCACCCCAGCACACTGGGCGGGTTGTTGGGTGTAAAACAGGGGCCATTTGCATCCATGGAGGCGTGACTCACTGAGCAGCACTGGAGCTGGTGTAAAAATCCTTTGTGTCATTAAAAAGTGAAGCGTTTATCATGTCACAAGTACAACGTCAGAAATTTTAATGAAACAACTCATTTGAATCTCTGCGGTTTAAACTGAGGACGGTCTTTGTCAGTCAAACTAATAATTATCAAGTTTTTGTTCTTTGATATTTGGACAGAGTGTGGGTCTGCGGGACGAAATCGTGATTTTTCTTTTTAAACTTTAAACTTGTTACAATATTTTACCAAACGTACTCAAGAATCAAATAATCATCTTAGTCTTTCATAAAGACAACAGACCAGTAAGTGAACTGTTGCAGCAACGTCTCATTACACCACCACAGAAGTGGCTCTGGAGACGTTTTACAGAAGGTTTCTACTTTACAGATGAAAAATCATCCAAACAAAAGATGGCATTGTAATGAACTAAGCCTGAAGGTCAAAACCTTGACCTTAGGCACCATATGGGACAGGAACTGTCATTTCATTGATTTGCATCCAGAAATACAGGTTGACCCATCCTGAGACTTTCTTTCTTGAATTCAAGTGAAAGAACACTCTCTTTTCTATTATCATTACTATTTTACAAATGTTGATAATCAAAGTGTTTTAGTTCAAACCATTTTAGATGTTGCAGTGAACTAATCAATTTTTATTAACTGTGAAACAGTATAATGATTTTTAATCCTCATGCAAAGTTAGAATTCATGTTAAGGCCTGTTACAGAGTAATTATGCATTTTCTGATTTTCTGTCTTTGAATGAGCAGGGTAAGTTGGTCCAAGGTCGGAGTCGAACGCAGACAAGTTGTTGGAACGAGCTGTCTTGTTTTTACATCCTCTCAGACGTAAATAGAGAAGCTGGCACCTGTTGGCAGCTGTTTTCCGCCAACCCGTCCAAACATTTCTCTCATCTGTCTGAAAAACATTTTCAATCTGTTCCATAACATTCTTGCTGTTTTCTGACTTCTAGTAACCTCTTACGTCACAAAACACACCCCTGTCTGGTCGACATTGACCGATCAGAAACTCCCAGATGACCCGGAAATAGAGCTCTTTAAAATGTCGGTACTTCCTAGTTTAAACCAGAGTCTCACAGAGTCTCAGAGTGTCCGGAGAGTGTCGAGAGTCGTTGCAGCTCCCGTGCTGGGGAAACAGGAAGATCCTGACATGACCACAGAGCTCTTCCGAGTCTTATGGGATTATAACATCTTCCACCTCTGGGGGAACACTGACGGACTCCACTCATGTGAAGTCCGCTCGTGAGGTGAACCTGTGTCGGACGGAATACCGTCACTACTTCGGACGATTCACAGCTGTTCCTACGGAGACGCTGAAAGGGTGCGTTGAATGGACTTTCGTACCGGTGGGGACATCTCCAGGTAAAAGAGTTGATTCTATCACCTAAGTGTACTGGGGAAGAAGCTGAGAAGAGCCCGGAGAGTGTCGTTTCTGGTGCCGACATAAACAAACCCCCTCACCCATCTTTTTCTCCCTCTAAACTTCATCTTCCATCTTTAAAATTCTTCTATCAAGTAGAAATCACTCCAGATATTTTAAAAATGTCTGTGTAAAGTTCTCATCCACCGCCGTGTGGATAATCAAAATTGTACAGTTTGCTAAACTAGCCAGGTTGTTATTTTTCATATTTTGCCAATTAATGTAAATGTGTGATGTGTTAAACTTGATTATGTTAATAAATGACCCACTGTCTTGGTGAGTCAAAGATAATTAACGTTTCCGTCCACATTTTATTAGATTCAATGCACGTTTTATACAGTCCAGAAAAATGAAAGAATCCGTTTAATTGATGAATATATCTCATGCATATGTTCATCTACAGCATCATAAGTTAATGAATTCAAAGCAAGAGAAGACAAGTGTGTTGAGATGTAGCATGCAGTACTGTTCTGGTACTGGAACTGCTTTAATGGACTCATTTATTAGAAAAATAAACATTTGTGCTAATTTCTTGCCTTTTATTTTAGTACATGCACAATCCTGGTCACTTTTTGATGTTTCTTTGTGTTCCAGTCAACAAGTGAACATGCTGCGTGAAACAAAATTCATTCTTCAAAAATAGAAATGTCATTTTATTGTCCTAACTCGTATATTAAAGGTGTAACAATGTGATCTTAAAAGCTCCATGATGCTACACATCAGGTCTATAAATGTTTGTCGTCAGTTTGGTTTTAAATCTCTCTCAACGTTGTGGAAGTGCATAAAAGTAAGTATATAAACTATAAAAAAAAAAATTAAAAAAAAGGTCTGTGGTTTTACTTGCCTTCAAAATGGAAAAAAGTACGCAAAAGTACATTTCTTGAAACAAAAAAAACCTCTCCTGACAATGAAAGAACTGTTCCTGATTGAATTTCACTTCCCTGGCTGGAGCTCTATTCTCTTTATAATTCCTCATGTATTTATTTTGGACTAAACAAAAAAGGATGACGGGTAAATAACGTCTTGTCCAAATAAGTCAATTTAAAAAGACATCTATTCAGATGGACTGCCAAGTACGTATTTATCTCTCTGTTGGCTGATTCCTGTACCAGAAAAGAGATTAATATGAAAGCAAAGGCTGCATATTTGACCTTTGCAGGTCAAATGAACTATGAACTGTAACAAATTACCTGTTGAGAGTATTGCAGTAATATAAAGTCTATATTTTGTTTTTGCATTTTTATAAAATCTCCATGTTCTTTTCATTTAATGCTTTAAAAAAAATGATAGGCTTTTACATGTTTTACAGAAAAAGTCATCCAACCAGACTTGTGTTTATGGAAGACGGTGGTTTACATAGTTCCATAAAGTGAATGTAAAAAGTTGGATGTCATTCTGTCAAGTTTTCTGCGGAGAGAAATTATGGGAAAAAAAGAAGCAAAAAGAGAACTGCAAATGAAAGTCACAATCTTGATTCATTTGTCCATAACTTGAAGACTGAATGAAACTGAAAACTGGTCACACAGACTCAACTTTAGTAGCTCTGTGCCAATAAAAAGTTCCCACCTGGATTTAACTCAGCAAATATGTACGAGCCTCCTGTTGGATAATTACTGCATGGACAATTATCTTTCAGCTGCAACAAGTTATTTAACCCCAACCGGTGCAATGAGTTGCTTCTCATTTCTTAAACAACCATGTCGTGGTCGTGGAAAAGATGTCGGTCTGTTTGAGAAGGGTCAAATCATTGGCATCAAGCAGAGAGAACATCTAAGGAGATTGAAGAAACAACTATAATTGGGTTAAGAACTGTCCAACACATTATTAAAAACTGGAAGGATAGTGGGGACCCATCGTCTTCGAGGAAGAAATGTGGCCAGAAAAAAATCCTGAATGATCGTGATCGGCGATCACTTAAACGTTTGGTGAAATCAAATGGAAGAAAAACAACAGCAGCACTCAGGGCTGTGTTTAATAGTGAAAGTAAGAACATTTCCACACACACAATGTGAAGAGAACTCAAGGGATATGGACTGAACAGCTGTGTAGCCTTAAGAAAACCACTAACCAGTGAGACTAACTGGGGAAAAAAGGCTTCAATTTGCTAGGGAGCATAAAGATCGGACTCTGGAGCAATGGAAGAAGGTCATGTGATCTGATGAGTCCAAACTGACCCTGTTCCAGAGTGATGGTGCATCAGGGTAAGAAGAGAGGCAGGTGAAGTGATGCACCCATCATGACGAGTGTCGAGTCATCAATGAAAGATCTTGGTGAAAAATGAATGCAGCACTGGATGAAACAGATCTTGTGACATTGAAACAATGACACAGTGAATGCATGATGTCATCAAAGATAAAGGTGGACCAACGAAATATTAGTGTGACCTTTTTTTTTGTGGCAACATTTTTTTGGGGCCAGGCAGTGTATATTGAAAATCAACAATTGAAACATGTTTGAGTTAAAACTAATCAACAATCACCTATCATCATCATCCTTATTCTTATTTTTTTAGCTGCTCTCTTCTTCAGGGATCGCCACAGCGAACTAACTCGCACAAAGACTTGACAATTATTTTTTACACCAGATGTTCTTCCTGACCACAGGCCACCGAGCTACCACAGCCCTCTGTGTGGAGCAGAGAGCTGTCATCTAGGGCGCCCAGAGGAGCAGATGGTGGGGGTTAAAGGCCTTGCTCAAGGTTCCAGAGTTGGGCAAATGAAGGTGGAGTCAGGTGTGGGTGCTTCACCTTTGCCACCCACATTTTGATGTTGTCAGTCCGGGGAGTTGAACCAGGAACCTTCCGATCACAGCCCCACCTTCTCTAACCTCTGCGCCACCACTCCCCACTATCATATATCTATCATGATTCCTAAAGATGTCAAAATACTTGAACACCACTGTCTTGATGTGCAGATAATCTGTTGGGATTATTATGATCAGTCCTGTTCCTTTATCATCACGAACCGCCACCGCCCCCCCATAAACATGAATACAAGCAGTAAGTTGCAGGGAAACAGACCTAAGTACAGCCTGTAACTGGAAACCAGATAAGGAGGACTTCTCAAGTGACTGGAGTCTTCTACAACCGTTTTCTGTGCGTCCCTGCCCTCTGTGAGTGTGCCAGTCTAATTAAAAGGTGAACCACACCTCTGGTTACACCACAGCTCAGACCTGTGGCTCAGATCAAATTCTTATCACACACAAACTGCACATGCAGCTGCTCCTCACAGAGCCTCGTTTAACACCAGCATCATCACTGTGTCGACAGCTACGTTCATGATTTTATTTAAAGGCAGTCTGCACATGCTGGTACGTGTACGATGCGTTTTACAGTAGTCTCTTGAAGGGCAAGTATTTGTTTGCTTTCCTTCCTGACATTTAACCCCCCCCCCCCACCCCCCACCAGTAGTTTGTCACTGAATGTTCCATCAGTACATTAATGGAAGTTACTGGAACAAAACTGGCAATTAACATTTAAAAGTATGCCATATAAGCAATATTTTTTAACCGTAGCCTCTAAAAACTCATTGATGGTCAGACTGTACGACAACAATGACCTTGTTTTTAAGAAATTGATTATAAAATCAAAGAAAAAGGTAGATCAATGCACACTGGAGCGGCTGTGGCTGAGTGGTTAGAGCAGTCGTCCTCCAATGTGAGTTGGGGGTTCAAATCCACCAGCAGTCACATGCTGAAGTGTCCCTGGGCAAGACATTGAACCCCTCATTGCCTCTGATGTGTGTCCCATCAGTGTATGAATGTGATCTAAAGCTCTGATTAGTCTCTTTAGAATGATTTGTTCAATTAGCTTTGTAGAGATCTAGTATAGAGCTGTATGAATGGGTAAATGAGGCACAGATTGTTGTAAAGAGCTTTGAGTATCTTAAAATAAGATAGAAAGGCGTTATACAAGTACAGTCCATTTACCATTTAACATTTACTGTCATCCCATTGTGTAGTGATGAAAATATGTCACATTTTACCAAGACCTCAAAACCACATCAATGATATTTGAAAAAAAAAATAAACTGCTAGGCTCAAAAAATATCTGGCTTCAAACTGTTATAACTGTGTGCAACTATGATTTTTAAACAAAGTGTGGATACGTAGCTATGGTTTGAGGTTTCTCACATCTAAGGAGTTCAGGTGTAGGTGCTCTCAGATCAAACAGTTTGAAATGACTCGGAGGAATAAAAACACTTTTAGGGGCCTGTTGGGACAAGAGCTAAGTAATCACAGCCATTGGAAAAGCTAATAAACAACAAATGAACTCATTCAAATGACTGCAAAGACTCTATATTGTTCTCATCCAGGTGTGTTAAAAATGAAAACTAACAGCTAATTTCATAAAAGTCCTTTGTAGGCAACGAGTGTCTGAAGGAACTGAAAGATTATAATTTGCTTGAATGTTCTGAGCTATCAAAACAACGTGACAACGTGCACAACCAGGAGTACCGGTGTGACTTCTAACAAGTTGTCCTTTTGTTTGTTACAGTTCCGCCTGACCTGTCATCGGCTCATAATCTAGTATCAGTGTGGCAACTCATACTTGGTATCACTTGTTTGTTTGTTTTTTAAAGCAAATCAGCTGTTTTTTGTTGTTTTTTCCAAAAGAAAAGAACATTCAGGTTTTCTGTCAGAACTGAATTGCAAATGTTGCACAAAGGACAAAACTAAAATCGGGTGAACAAATTATTTGTTTGAAAAACTAAAAGAGTGCCATGAATTTGAAGTACGAGTCTCGGTGATGCTAAAACAACAGAGAAAACTAGCTCACCGACCCAACCACAAACGTCCATCATGACTCACTCATAAGAAGCCTAACCAGAGCAGGTGGAATATCTAATTGTTCTGCAGAACACACTAATATAACAACAGAGCTGCAAATTATAAATAACACAAACCAACAAAACAGTTGATGTGAATTACAGAAAGGACAGGGAACATTTTATTATTGCTGACACTAAGGGCTGCATCTATCCAGACAGTTTTCTGTTGATTAAATGAGTAATTCTCAAATGAGTTGAAAGGATGTTCTGTGGACGCATTCTCATCTACCTGCCAGCTGTGCTCGAGTGTCTGACCACTGAGATCCTGGAACTAGCAGGAAACACGGCTCAAGACAGCGGAAGGACAGGATCGTCCCTCGACACCTACAGTTGTCTGTCCGCAGTGACGAGGAGCTCGGCAGACTGCTGGGAGGAGTGGCCATCGCGCTGGGAGGAGTTCTGCCCGGCATTCGGGAGGTCCTACAGCCCGGGGGAACCGACTAAATAACCCCTTCTCAAACCGAGAAGCCAACCAAGTCTGGGTGGACGGATCGGACGGCATCTGCAGCCAGTTACTTAGGATCCACTGTGGGATGGACCTTTACAAGAGATCCTTCCTGTCTACAGCATCAGCATCTTTAACATCTCTTAATGAAATGAGAATAACGAGTTACAACAACAAAATAATTTCCCTTTGGGATTAATAAAGTATTTTTGAATTGAATTGTATTTACACATCTGTGCTACTAATGCTGAAAAGAATTTTCTGAACATTTAAACATTATTTGCAGCAATCCAGCGCTAGAGTAAAACTAACAATTACACTCTCTCACTTTAGGATTGAATGAATAGACCGGGTGCCATGTTACCCAGGTCCTGTCTCACTATTATGATCAAATCCCCTACGCTCAGTTTTCATCTCGTTTGTCATCCACATTACTGACAAAAGTAACTCTTATATTTACATAAACACTGAACAACATCATGTGCATGTCCACCAAAGGTTGCAGACTTTTCCTTCCACACAGACTCTTTAAATTGTGTTAACTTGTAGGTAAATTATTTGATCCTTTTTTTTAACAGTGTTTCAGCTTCCTTTATCAACGGAATCCTCGGCATTGCTATCAAAGTCTCTGCAGAAACTATTGTGATCCGTTTCACAGATTGTGTTTTGTGTGTTAGGAAAGATGAGAAATGAAGGGGAGGAAAGGGGTTTCGAGAGATTCTGCTACAAAAGGATGTACAGTAATTAACTCAAGCTAGATTACAAAGGCATCACGTTTATTTATTGAAGCCAAAAGGGTACAGTAGTCCCTCGCTACTTCGCGGTTCGACTTTCACTGGTTTTCAACGATTGTCAAGTTTAATATTACTCACGTGATTGGGATGGCACGGGATAAAAAGTTAACAAAATAAATAAATACTAGGGACAGGCGCCACCTTTTTGTAGTTTTCTTTCAACAAGCCTACACTGGTCTACACTACCCAGAAGGCAACAGTGCACTTCCCAGAAGCCAACACTGCGCCCGGCCACTTTCTGCCGAAAAAGGCAGGAAAGTTTTGATCTAATCTAAAAAGTTTTGCCCTTATTCATAGTGACGTCGACACTCAGTGGATGCAGAGGGCTGATCAGAACCCAACCAGAACCTGACCAAAGCTGGCGAGTCTCAGAAAAATTTCCAAAGTTCTCAGACTCACCTGTACATGCGAGATATATTTCAACTTTGTATTTTTCATTGCGACTATACACCCAGACACTCCCACACCGTCTCCGTGCAGGGAGCAACAGAGACAAAAAAATCCCTGAATGCCAGACACCATGTCTTCCTCTATGAAAGACATGCTGGTGGAAATGAGAAGGCCCTCAAAGTATTCCTTCCACTGCCTGACAACATCAATGGTTGAGGTCAGCATCACCCCACCACCACTGCACACATGTTTGTAAAGTGCTCGAGAGTTTCTATTCAAGGCCTTGCTGAACTCTTCCCACACCCAAGCCTTTCCCTCAGGAACCACCAGGGCCGCAGCTCGTTTACTACCCAGGTGCCTCTGAGGTCCAACCAGCTAACAAGGCTCAATAGGACTCCTCCAGCTTGACAGCCTCCCTCACCCAGAGTGTCCATCACTGGGTTAGAGGATGGCCACAACGAGAGACACAAACAACCTTGCAGCCTCAGCTCGGGGCAGCTGCCTCAACAATGGAGGCAAAGAACATGACCCACTCGCATTCTATGTCCTCTGCCTCCGCTGGGATGCAATTAAAGCTCTGTTGGAGGTGGGAGGTGATGATTCTTCTGACAGGTTCTTCTGCCAGACATTCCCAGGAAACCTTCACTTGGGTCTTCACTTCACTTGCTTCATTTGGGTCTACTGGGTCTCTCCGGCCTCTTCCCCCGCCTTCTGATCCAACTCGCCACTAGACGGTAAATAACTGAGAAGTGATAAGGTAGCAATTTAAAAAACTTTATATCCCAAATTATTTGAAGCCTTTACTTTTTTTTACATCTTTGAAAATATCTCTCATAATAAATCTAACATCTTCAAACTGCAAAGCCAGCTTTACATTTCGTATGTTGACAAGTACACCACTACTACTACTTCACTTGGCAGATTAACGTGAAAGAGACAGACGGACTTCAACCCATGCCATCTTTGTCTTTTCAGAAATCACACTAAAACAGCCAGAAGTGTATTGTGAAAAACACTCAAGGGAATTTTGTGCGATAGAGATTACTGAATGCATTCTAATTGTTTTATGTCCAAAAACGTTTCCATATTCATAAATATACCATCAGAGAATATTTTGTCTGTTTTATGAGACATTTAAATTAGTAAGCCTTTAAATAAACAAACAAACAGTTTGATTTGGAAGATCCAGCCAAACAGATGCAAAGCAGCAGCAGGTTGAGTCTTTTAAATTATTTATCCCCAGAAGCAGCAAACAACTCAACAGGCCTAACTTAGCTTTGAAACTGACTTTCACCATTAAATTATTGAGCTAGCCCACAGTCTTTGGGTTTAATTCTAGTTTTCATGCATCATATTGATGTATTGATCTAGAAATTAATCATCAGCAACATTGCCAGGCCTCATCTCTTTTACAGCCTTTAGTTCAATCCTAAAAGACGGCAAGATCTCTGAATGATGCCTAATATGGTTTAACCTGTGCCTTTAACACCCACTGTCTGTATGTAGTCGTTGCCTTTAATCACTGCTACGTTATGCCCCTGCACAAACAGTTTGTGTGGGTATAACCTTGTTTTATCCTTTATTATTCATTTTGATTTTTCTTTTATGACGTGTATTGCTGACCTCTTGGCCGGCTTACTATTGGAAAAGACATTGGATCGATGATTCATTTAGTAAAAGAACAGAGTAACATGGTTATGGTACAGTAGCAATAATGCACTATTAATAACTGACCTGATATACAGACTTGTATTTTTGATTAATTTTGCAAGATAAAAAAACGAGTCTCAATATTCAGCACGATGGCTCAGTGGTTAGCACTGTTGCTGCACAGCAAGAAGGTCCTGGGTTCAATCCCCAGTTGGACCTGGGGTCTTTCTGTGTGGAGTTTGCATGTTCTTGTCGTGCTTGCGTGGGTTTTCTCTGGGTACTCCGGTTTCATCAGGTTGTTTTCACACCTGATAGTCCGGTACTCGGTTCGGTTGGGGACCAATATTCATGAGCTTTTGTTACATTTGAGCTGGTGCGTTTGCATTCACACTGCACTGTGCAGTCGAGCCAACCTGTTGAACCAACCTGTTCCCCCACTCGCCTGTGGGGGCGCTGCACCAAGAACTACTGAAAGAAACAACACAAAAACCTCTGAAGACACGTCTTCTGGAAATAAAAACAAAAACGGAGTGGCGTCAAGTTTTAGAAGTTATATTTTGTCATTTTTCAAAAATGGACTCAGCATGAGCAGAAGATGAGGCAGAAGATCATGGAGAATGTTGTTTTTCACATAAGGCAGCTGACGGCTCCATATGAGGTCAGAGAAATGCACATTTGTTTGTCCTGCGTTGTCTCCACTTCTTGCTTGTGGAGCGGGTCCGTTCTGTTTACATTCACACTGTACTCGAACCGCGCTGGAGTTCTCTTCTACCGGACCGAGACCTAGGTTTTAGCCCGGGCCAGAGTTCGCCTTTTTGTTCCGTGACAGAGTTCGATGGCGCGTTCACACCTCCCTAAACGAACCGGACTTCCTAGGCAAACGGACTAGAGTTTGATTAAAGTGGACTAAACAGGGTTGGTGTGAATGCACCCTAAAAACATGCATGTCAGTCTGCCTTCAGGCCCAGGCCTCCCTTGTAAAAGAGATCTGTGATTTCAATGGGATTTGCCTGGTTAAACAAGGGTTAATAAATTAACTAAAACACTTTTTATTGATCAATTTACAAGAAACAAATTGTCTATGAATTTACAGACATAAATTTGCCAAATTACAAAATATCAAAACACTACAAACTCTGGGCCAGTGAGTCCATTCCTCTGTGGTTTATTGAAGTTATTAAATGTTGTTAACAAGAAAGCAAAATTCTGAGATGGACTGAATGCAAAACATTTTAAAAGTAAATTCTGAAGGTGTTCATTTGAACCAGAAAGAACTAGAACTGCTTTCTGTTGTAAATTGTTGCCATATAAACAAACTATACTGAAGTGAATTCCACCTTTGACCTTAGAGTGAACAAACAACAAACAATAACACACAAGTGTGAAGACTATAAAAGCATGGCAATCAATTCATTGTCATCTCCTCCATATTCTCTGCTCCTTGTCACACTTCAAGCCAGGATGAAGAAGACACTTTTTGGCCACCTTGATATGACTGCTGAATGAAAAAATACGGAATGGGAAGTTAAAAGCAACCCTCTAGTACCACCTTTCTGTTGCCAAGCAGAGCAGTGACAGGGTCGTAATGGTTGATGTAAAAAAGTACCGGTAAACTGGCTTTGTGGCTCAAGGATGTAAGACATACGGTCTGCACGACCACCTGTCTGAGGGATTTAAAAGCCTAAACAACAACAAACAGTTTCTTTAACAAAGAAGTCAATGGTAACAACAAAGTCCATGCTCAATAATCCAGGTATAGTCAATGGTAACAACAAAGTCCATGCTCGATAATCCAGATATAGTCAATGGTAACTTTGCATTTAGTTGCAAATTTTGATGAACCACAAAGAGAATCACTAAGTTAATTCATCATGTTTTGCAAATGGATTTAGGAAGCCATTCGCCACACGTTGAACTTGCAGTGCATCAAGTCAGTGCAGCAGACGTAAATTCCTTTTTTTGGTTCTGCAAAGCTCACATCTCTATGGGACAAGGACAGCTCTTATAAACGCCGGTTCAACTCCCGGTACCGACAACATCAAAATGTGGGTGGGAAAGGTCAAACACCCACACCTGTCTCCACCCTCATTCGCCCCACTCTGGGCCCTTGAGAAAGGCCCTTAACTCCCACCCTCTGCTCCCCTGGGTACCCTGCATAGCAGCTCTCTGCTGCACACAGAGGGCTGTGGTAGCTCAGTGGTCTATGGATGTGTCAGGAAGGACGTAAAAATAATTGCAGAGTCTTGGTGCAACTTAGTTCGCTGTGGTGACCCCTGACGAAGGGAGCAGCCAAAAGAAGGAAAAATGTGACATTTTTATTTTCAAACTATAAAATGCTACTTTTACAATCTGTTAATATTTTAACATATAAACACCTACACCCCCTGAACATAAGGGGATCCGCGGTAGAAGTGGTCTCCAGCTACAAGTACTTGGGTGTACACATGAATGACAACCTCAGCTGGAGCAACAACACCACCAGCCTGATGAAGAAAGCTCATCAGAGACTCTACTTCCTCAGACGGCTGAGACGAGCTGGTCTGGGATCTCAGTCCTCACCTCCTTCTACAGGTGTGCAGTGGAGAGCATCCTGTGCTCCAGCATCAACGTGTGGCATGGAGGCTGCACAGCTGCAGAAAGAAAAGCTTTGCAGAGAGTGGTGAAGGCTGCACAGAAATCTGTTGGAGTCAGTCTCCCCACCATCACAGACATCTACACCTCTAGATGCAGGAAGAGGGCCACCTGCATCATGAAGGACCCCACTCACCCAGCACACACACTTTTTGGTCCACTCCTCTCAGGAAGGAGGTTGAGGAGCATTAAGTGTAGAAGCACTAGACTGAGGAACAGCTTCTACCCTGAGGCTGTTAGACTCATGAATCTCTAACCAGAATAATCACTGTGAAAAAAAATCACATCATGTTGCTGCTGATCTGTTTCATGTTGCTGCTGATCTGTTTCATG
>NC_056513.1:41427955-41437544 GCF_014905685.2 Nematolebias whitei
TCATGTTGCTGCTGATCTGTTTCATGTTGCTGCTGATCTGTTTCATGTTGCTGCTGATCTGTTTCATGTTGCTGCTGATCTGTTTCATGTTGCTGCTGATCTGTTTCAATGTTGATGTGTTCATGCGTGCACATCCGCTCACACAGACTCATGTTCATGTTCATGTTCGACGTAATGTTTTTATGTTATGAGTGCTTAGTGTATATTTAGTTGATGTTTTTCTTAGTTCATATCTTAGATGTTATTTGTTTTTCTTATACATTTTATTGTTGGATGTAACTGGGACCCCGTGTACATAATTTTGCTCCACCACATGTACCACATGAGGTGCGAATGACAATAAAGAAACTCTGACTCTGACATCTGCATGAGCAGAAAAGCTGACATGTTTACATGTTTGGACATGTGGGGCTATTTGGACACAAAGGGCAAAGACCCAGGTTTTAAATGGTGAACAAAAGCAGCGTCTGCCGGGACATCTGCATACTGGTAGTACTGGTGCATGACAACTAGTCTGTGGTGAGAAACAAAGAAGGCCAGCTGGACAAAACATAACATTTAAAAAAAAAGACCAGAGGTGTCAAACACAACTGAGGAAGTTCTTGACAGAAAAATCACATTTTAAAAACAAACAACACATCCAACAATGAAAGCAGAAGTAGTTAAAGTCAGATGTGTTATTATAAATATTCATAAATCAGACAGATGAAGCAGTCTGCTGAACACTATGATTAAAGGTTTTACATAAACCTTTAATTACTGGTGGACAAAAGATTATCCCACACTTCTGAACCGTCATGGCAACAAACAAAAGAAACACTCACCGCAGTTCCTCTTTAACTTAACACGCAGCTGTAAGCTTTAATTCATGAACACAAATGTTACTTTTTACAACTTTGAGCTAACTTTAAGTGTAGCTAACACTTCGTTAGCTTCTAGTTTGTTTTTTTACACGAGACAAACACGATTCTGTTTGTTTGTAACTTGACATAAAGCTAAAAAATACAAACGAGGGATGCATAGAAAGTCAACAAGTGACTAAAAACGAGCTGTTAAACAGTCAAACTCACCGAAGTGACTGATGATCCAGAAGCGTTTTCATCTCGCAGATGTCTTTGTTCGGTTTGTTCAACCAAACCAAACACGCAGTTTCACCGGAACAACGACAGCAAAACTAAACTGCTTGTTTGTCGAGCTTTAACTCTACATAGAGTCAAATAAATAGAAATAAAACTTTCCGTGCCTCACTTCAAGTCCAAACTGTTCGCTTGTATTGTCTGAGGCAAGTCTACGTACCCTATGACAACTTCCGGATACTTTCAAAATAAAAGTCTAAACCCGCAGTCGGTAATAATTTCAAAATAAAACTTCCGTCAAGTTTGAGAAATTGAGCAAATGGTTTAATTTACTGAAAAAAACATGATTTAAATTATAATAATGCTTATAATGATAATAATTTAAATGTTTTTATTAATTATTCAGTTATTATTAGTGTATTGTGTATATATATATTTTTTTCTCTTTAATTTTACTTTCATTGATTGTTGTTGTTGTTGACTTGACTTGACTTATAATGATAAAAATGCTTTCTTTCTTATTTATTGCGCCACCAATTGTGCTGCTCAAGGTGGCTGCATGTTGGAGTAGTTCTCTTACATTCATTCTGAGATTTTGCTTTTGAAAACTTTAATTACTGTTTTTGTCTGGATGTAAATTGCTTTTTTTGGATGATTACTTCCTCTGGTATCAGATGCTGTGCTGCTGGAAGGATTTTTTTTACTGAAACCTCTTTTACTTTTGGACATTTGTTATGATGCATAACCATAACAACGATGTAGTTTTCTACAACTGAGAGCTACTGATTAACATTTCAAAATAACATAAACATAAATATCTCAACTACAGCCCCAAATTCCAAACGAGTTGAAAAGGAGGTGCCATGGATGCTTCTCCGTCTACCGAGGCAGTGCTCAAGTGCCTGTCCACCAAGATCTTGGAGGTAGCAGGAGCTCATGATAGCGGAAGGACTGAGCTCGTCCCTCGACACCTGCAGCTGAGTCCATGGCAGGAGCTTGGCAGGCTGCTGGGAGAAATGGTCATCGTTCAGGGAGGAGTTCTGCTGCCCAAGAGGACCGAGAGATCTGCTGGGTCTGGGTGGACTGATCGGCATCTACAGCCAGTTTCTTCGGACCCGCTGTGGGACGGACCACTACAAGAGATCCTTCCTGCCCACAGCCATCAGCATCTAGAACAACTCTTTAATGAAACCATGATTTTGAGCTACAACAACAATTAATTTCCCTTTGGGATTAATAAAGTATTTTTGAATTGAATTGAGTGTTTAGAATGTTTAAATAGGCAAATTAGTGTTGATTTGTGAAAGAAAATATTTTTTTAAACTAATATACGTTGTAAAAAATGGTAAAAAAAACTGAAACAAACTTAGAAAAATGTTAATACTAATCTTAAGCAGGACCACATACAGTTTTTAAATTACTTCCTGAGAGTGTTTATTATAATCTTTGGGCAGACAAATCAAAATTTCCTTACAAAAGAAAATATTAATTAGACATGTTTGTTTTTGTTGCGGCAGCACGGCGGCGCAGCTGGTAGAGCTGCTGCCTCTCAGGTCCCCGGTTCAAATCCCGGTCCAGGGGCCTCTCTGGGTGAAGTTTGCATGTTCTCTCCGTGCATGCGTGGGTTTTCTCCGGGTACTCCGGTTTCCTCCCACAGACCAAAAACATGCATGTTAGACTGATTGGTGTCACGACTCGAGGAACCCAGATGGAGCGAAACCAGAAAAGACAAAACTTGATTAGAAAAAGTAGTGATGTTTATTATTTACAGTGTCTATTTACAGTGAGTCATCTCTTGGAGATCCTGGGGAAAAAGAGTTGAATCAGTGGAGTCCAATTGTAGTTTTTAGTAATCTTGTTTTGTCCTTCCTTACAGATGGTGAAGCAGGAGTTTGACGTGGATGTGAATCACCAGAGATGGTCCAAAGGAAGGCGGACAATGCAGGGAGGACAGACGTGTGGCTGGAAGGCGAGGCACGGAGAACATGAACCAGAACCACGGGAGTCTGCATCCAAACAGGAGCCAAGGAAACAGGAGGACTGTAGGCACAGAAACGAAGGTAAGTATTTCTCATATAATCTTAATTTAACTGGCCAAAAGCATAAATACCAAATAGGGTACAATGCTCCAGCGGTGAGTCACACTGGACTGCAGCCTTAAATAGTAGCAGGAGCTCGTCAGATGGATGGCTGCCAGCTGGTGGTAATCAGCAGCCAATTGGAGGAGGAGCTGCAGGCAGTGGAACTCTTACAATTGGTAACTCTAAATTGTCCCTAGGTGTGAGTGAGCGCGTGAATGGTTGTTTGTTTGTCTCTATGTGTCTCTGTGATGGACTTGCAACCTGTCCAGGGTGTACCCCGCCCCTCGCACAGTGACTGCTGGACATAGGTACCAGCGACCCCCTTGACCCAGAATGGAAGAAGCGGGTAAAAGGTTTTTGTTGTTTTGTGAAAGTTTAAAGCGAAACCTCACCATTTTCCACCAGTCTACTAAACATCTGCTTCAGATTAACCACCTGTGACTTTTCTTTTTTTTATCTGCCGCACTTGTTCTATAGGTAAAATCATAAAAAATTATGAAACCCAAGTCTAATTTTTATCTTTTTTTCATTATTTTTGCTTAGCAACAGGTTGCACTGAATAAACCCACAAATTAGGGGTGCACCAATAAATCAGTCGGCCAATTTATCGGCCCCGATTTTCTTAATTTTGGGAAATTGGACATCGGCCGATACTTGCATGAGAAACTGATTTTACCGATTATTTTTTTGTTTGTTTTAACAACAATTGTCTAAACTTAATTTATATTTCAGAGCACTACCTCATGGCCAGTTAAAACAAGTTTGTATTGTTTCTAAGATATTGTTCAAGGGTATGTTTTTCAATAAAATAATATTGGAAAATTGAAGGTGCATTGTGACCTTATAACACCTGACAGTGTCGCTTATAAAACAAAATCGGTATTGGCCAAAATCGGAATCGGCAGGTCAGACTTTTTATAAAATCGGTGATCGGAGATCGGCCAGAAAACTGTGATCGGTGCACCCCTACCACGAATGTCTTTTGATGCATGGCGCCCTGAAAGCTTCATGGTCACATTGTGTCAGCAGGGTTTGGTTTAATAAGAAGCAGAAACCCAGTGCTGCTTGAAACAGATTTATGATTGTCCAGGCTTTTATTTCTATTTCTCTTATTTTTAGGTGTCATTTTTTTTTTTTTTTTTTTAGATAAAATTCATTCAAAATGAAAAAAGCTCCAAACTACATGTCTGAACTTTTACAACCAGGAGCTTCTAGTAACATGAAACACTAATGACAGCACGCAGAGCAGTTGAAACTTTTGTCCACCGTCAAAGGTCACATTCATCTGCCCATCCATTGTGTCTTCTTCTATCTGCTCATATTATGTCATACTTAATCAAACACAAACACAAAAAGGATACTCCTATTTTAATAAAAATAATATTAATTTATTATTTGGGGGGAGTGGTGGCGCAGAGGCTAGAGAAGGTGGGCCTGTGATCGGAAGATCGCCGGTTCAAGCCCCGGTACCGACAACATCAAAAATGTGGGTGGGGTAGGTGAAGCACCCACACCTGCCCCACCCTCATTCACCCCACCCTGGGCCCATGAGCAAGGCCCTTAACCCCCATCTGCTCCCTAAACAGGTCTCTCTTGAAAATGAGTTCTCGTGGCTCAATGAGACTACCTGTATAAATAAATGAAAAATGAAAAATAAAAAGTGTTATGTATTGTCATCATTAACTACAATAAATATAAAAAAGATTTACTAAATACACATTCAACTTAAAGATATACGAAACAAAACACCTCAAACAAAAAAGACAAGAGCACCCAACAAGTGCTATAAGTGTATGGAGTGCCGTTTGTAAATTTACACAGTCAATATTTTTGGTTTATTTAGCCTATAAAAAAGTTTTTTCAAAGTCTTATTTTCACCATGTTACTCATACATTTATAAATGTCATAGTTCCAAACTAAATATTTAATTTACAAGCTAAATATTTAGTTTACAAACTAAATACTTAACTTGGTAATTAAATATTTAGTTAGCAAGCTAAATATTTAGCTCCACACTAAATATTTAGTTTACAAACTGAATGTTTATGTTCAAGCTAAATGTTTAATTTACAAACTAAATCTTTAACTTGCAAGTTGAAGATTTAGTGAGTGAACTAAATATTTAAGAGTAAATTAAATATTTAATTTCCAAGCTAAATGTTTATTTTCAAAACTAAACCTTTAATTTATAAGCTAAACATTTAATTCCTAAACTAAATATTTAATTTGCTAACTAAATATTAAGCTCAGACCTAAATATTTATTTTCCAAACAAAACATTTAATTTCCAAAATAAATATTTAATTTGATAACTAAATATTTAACTTTCAAGTTAACTATTTAGTTTGTAAATTAAACATTTAGCTTGGACATAAACATTTAGTCTATAAACTAATTATTTAGTGTGAAACTAAATATTTAACTTGATAACCAAACATTTAACTTGCAAGTTAAGTATTTAGTTTATAAACAAAATATTTAGCTCGTAATTAAGTATTAGTTTGGAACTATGACATTTATAAAATGATGAAAATATGACTTTGAAAAAAAAGTTTTTTTTCTTATGAAAGGCTAAATAAACCTAAATATTGCTGTTAATTTTTGACTGTGTAACTTTACAAACGGCCCCCCATAGCTTGGATTGAACACAAAGTTAGATTTTTCTCACATAACGTTGTTCAGCTGGAATATTCTTGCTGATTTAACTGAGGTGAAGTTTGGACAGCTATCTAGTGTTGAAGGGAGAAAATTACTTCAAACTAAAAATAATTGAAAATGTTGATGCATTGTAAAGGCCGAGTGCTTCATTACTGTCTTGAGATTTGCATGGCAAGCTGAAACTGAGTTGTTTAAAAGCTAAAATATAAATGTAGTGTGGCAAACTTACAGCAATGACACCTTAGGACTTTCACTCAAGGAAATAATTTATATACAAAAAGGCACTTGGGTTCATTTACAAAGTAAGTAGGAGACGTTGTTCCAAAATACAAATAAATGTTAAATGTTAAAACCAAATTTAATGGAGGCAGTAGTGAGTCTTAAAATAAATGTTTAGCCAAGGCTGAGGCAGTGGTCCGTCAACTAAAAAAAAAAAAGGCAAAAGGATGGTGCAAGGCAACACAAAAACAGAAATTCACCCAAAAGCTGTGATGCACGGCACACGAGTGGAAAGGACCCGTCACCCACAGCACGTAACACAAGGCAACCAACAACAGACTGGACTGCCACCTTCAGCCTTCAACCTGGAACAAAAATATTAAATTAAATGAACAAAACTATCCATTCATCCATCCATCCATCCATCCATTCATCCATCCATCCATCCATCCATCCATTCATCCATTATCGTCTGCTTGTTCTGAAGTCAGGTCGCGAGGGCAGCAGCTTGAGGAGGGAGGTCCAGTCATCTCTTTCTACTTCTCGCTCTCCTGGAAGGATTCCAAGGTGTTCCCAGGCCAACTGGGAGACATAGTCTCTCCAGCGTGTCCTAGGGTTTCCTCGGGGTCTCCTCCCAGTCGAACATACCTAAAGCACCTCCCTGGGGAGGCGCCCAGGCAGCATCCTTACCAGATGTCCAAACCATCTCAACTGGCTCCTTTCGATGTGGAGGAGCAGCGGTTCTACTCTGAATCTCTCCTGGATATCTAAACTTCTCCTCCTACATCTAAGGGAGAGTCCAGCTACCCTGCAGAGGAAACTCATTTCAAATGTCTGTATCGATGATCTCAGTTTTTCGGGCACTACCCAGAGCTTGTGACCATAGGTGAGGGTAGGAACGTAGACCGACCGGTAAACAAAGAGCGTTGCCTTACAGCTCAGCTCCCTCTTCACCCCAACGGACCGGTACAGAGTCCGCAATACTGCAGATGCTGCATCACTCCATCTGTCAATCTCAGGCTCTATTCTTCCCTCACTTGTGATGACTAAGACTCCAAGATTTTTATTTTTTATTTTATTTTTTCATTTAGAAATGTATTTTTTCATTAAAAACAAATATATACAATAGAAAACAAAAAATATATACAATCAAAAAATAAAATGAAAGGCAGCAGAAGAAGAAATATTTTGATATCTGCCCCTTTTTCCCCGGAATATATTCAAACAAAAGTAATTTACAAAAAACAAAGCTAAATAAAAACAACATCAACTCAAACAACAATTTATATAGATACACATTAAACTTTTCCATATTCCTTCAGAAAACTAACTTTTAACATTTTCTTGAATATGTACATAGATCTGTCAGTTTTAACATCATTCTTCAGATCATTCCACAATCCATCCATCCATCCATTTTCTTTACCCGTTTATTCCATTTTGGGTCACGGGGGTCGCTGGTGCCCATGTCCAGCAATCACTGTGCGAGGGGCGGGGGACACCCTGGACGGGTCGCAAGTCCATCACAGGGCCACATGGAGACAAACAACCAATCACTCTCTCGCTCACACCTAGGGACATTTTAGAGTTACCAATCAGCCTAGCATGCATGTTTTTGGACTGTGGGAGGAAACCGGAGTACCCGGAGAAAACCCACGCATGCACGGAGAGAACATGCAAACTCCACCCAGAAAGGCCCCTGGACCGGGGTTTGAACCAAGGACCTGCTCGCTGAGAGGCAGCAGCTCTACCAGTTGCGCCACCGTGCTGCCCTTCCACAATCCTATTCCCTGAATTATAGTAGACCGTTCCTTCAAACTGGTACGAAACCAACGCTTCACAAACATCTCTATCCCTTTAAGATAATAACCACTCTCCCTTTTAACACAATTTACTTGGATATTTGAAGGTAATATGTTTTTGTGAGCCTTATACATAAACAGTAAACTATTATAATCAACTAAGTCATAGAATTTTAATATCTTCAGTTGATAAAACAATGTATTTGGTGGATGTCTATAATATTTTCTAGTGATAATTCTTACGGCTCTTTTATGTAAAATAAAAATAGGATTTGTAATTGTTTTAGTGTGGGACAATTATTGCGTTATACAACATAAACAGTGCTTTATCATTGAGTAACTCCCTTACTTTGTACAGTACTGCAATAGATTTAGATGTTTTTGTTCTTAATTTATTTATGTGAGGTTTCCATGTCAGTTTTTCATCAATGATGACACCCAGAAACTTCACCTCACTGACTCTACAAATCTCAACACCATCGACTCTAAATGGAGCATCGACAGTTCTCTTATTGTTACTAAATATCATGTAATTAGTTTTATCCAAATTTAATGATAATTTTTTTAAGTTAAAACCAATTTTGTACTTTCACAAATTCTGTCTTTACCAACTCCAACATTTGTTCTATATCTTTACCTGAACAAAGAAATGTAGTATCATCTGCAAATAAAACACATCGAAACAGTCCTGACACATTAACCAGGTCCATCCATCCATCCATCCATTATCTTTTACCCGCTTCTTCCATTTCGGGTCACGGGGTTCGCCAGTGCCCATGTCCAGCAATCACTGTGCGAGAGGTGGAGTACACCCTGGACAGGTAGCAAGTCCATCATAGGGACGCATAGAGACAAACAAGACAAACAACCATTCACTCTCTCACTCACACCTAGGGACAATTTAAAGTCATTAACCAGGTCATTTATATATAAAATAAATAACTTAGGTCCAAGTACAGAACCTTGACGCACTCCACATGTGATGTTACAAAGTTCAGATCTTACATGATTTATTTGAACAAACTGTTTCCTTTCTTCTAAATAACTAGATACCCACTGTAAATGCTAGCCCTCTAATACCATATTTATTTAGCTTTTCAAGAAGAATACCGTGGAGACAGAGATTCTTGCCAGGGGACTGAACTTTGTGGTTGCACCAAGTAGAATTCCTCTGGTGGAGATGATCAAAGCCACAGAATCAGCCATCCGCAACAACAAAATTAAAGAGGGTGAAGCAGAACAACTCAGAATCAAAGTTTCAGTCTGCCTCAGCAATGCCAAACCACCACCTTCCAACATCAGTAGAGAGGAGAGGGATGCACTCACCACTCTTAGCAAGGACAAAAACGTTGGTTACGTACTGTAACCCCAGATTCTATGAATATAGGCGTAGCCCTTTAAGGCTGTCGCTGATGGGTTTATCCCGTTATGCAGAGCATAAGCACTGAAAAAATTAGTCCACGCCCACCTGCTGTGTGGGCCCCACCCGGTCCGTATAAATTACGTTAAGAGCGGGAAATCGGCTCCCAAAATAGCTTTTTTCTTCAGCCATTTAGGAGCCAGTGAGGCCCGACGCTTAAAGGGCTACGCCTATATTCATAGAATCTGGGGTTACAGTACGTAACCAACGTTCTATTTCATATAGGCTTTGCCCTTTAAGGCTGTCGCTGATGGGTTAAGGGCGAAGCGGATGTGGTCCTCGCCTCACTGGGTCCATTCGAACACAGTAAGAAGCGGAAGCTTGCCCAAAAAA
>NC_056513.1:41452544-41453676 GCF_014905685.2 Nematolebias whitei
TTGGTCTTAAATCAGCTGAGCTGCCCGTCAGCCTAATTTCTAAGGCATGACGAAGCAACAGAGAGGGCAGATAATTACTTACCCTCTTAGCGGGTGTTAAAACCAGCAGCAGGGCTGTTTAAAGAGACAAGAATTTAAATGAAACCTGATCCAGAGGCTCAATTGGAGCTTTGATCAGGGCTCGCAGGACCAGCGTTAAATCCCACTGTGGAGCAAGTGGACGTGAAGCAGGCCTGTGTCTCTGAACATCTTTTAGAAAAACGCTTCATCAGCGGGTGAATAAAAGCTGTTCTGTCTCCGAAACCTTCGTGGCAGGAATAGATGACTGCAACGTACGTTAAAGCGTACTGAAAACCAACTCCCTATCCATCAGCTGTTGTAGAAAAACAACACGCCGCCTAAAAGGCATGAGGTGGCCTCTAAACCTTCTCTGTACACCAGAGCTGAAAAGCCGTCCCCTTTGATGTGTACAGAGCTGTGGTAGATGCAGCACGTGAATCTTGAATTGTGCACACTATCTCCTGAGGGAGACCCATCCTCTAAGTGGGACCGCTCAGCGGTCAGACCCACAGGTGTTGACCTATTTCTGGGTAACTCTTGGTCGCTCCTCCTGCCTGAAGGAGAGCATCCTCCCTCCACGACAGTTCCACGGCGACCCGACAACAGACGTTGCAGGCCTGGGAACCATGGTGCGTTCACACGCCGGGAGCCACCAGGAGAGCTGTCAATCCCTCCTCCTGAACTCGGTTCAGGAACCGTAAAAAACAGAGGAGGTGGGGGAAAAGAAACGCGTATAAAAGCGTTTTGGGCCACCGGCTGTGAGCAAATGCGTCCCCCCCCCAGCGATGGGTCGTCTCGCGGGCTCAGGGAAAACCATAGTTGACACTGAGCGTTCTTCTCGCGTCGCAAACAGGACCACAGCTGTTTTGCCAACTTCTGCTGCGTCTGAAAAACATCAGGTCTGGATGGAGGGTCCGGTCCACGTGACGTGGGCCGCCCCTGGACGACACATCTGCCCCTCTGTTCAGAACACCGGATATGTAAACCGCTCTAATAAAGAGCAGGTTTTGATTAACCCAACACAGTAGCTTTCGCACAATGTGTAACATCTGGGCTGAACGCACACCCTTGA
>NC_056513.1:41453776-41474859 GCF_014905685.2 Nematolebias whitei
CCCCCCCCCCCCCCCCCCCCAGCCTGACAGCAACGTGTCCGTGAAGACTGACCCGTGACGTGGGTCTGCTGAGGGGGACTCCCTCTGACAGAAAACAAGGTGTTTCCCCAGAGTCGGAGGTCTGCTTCCACAGAGGAAGGGACAATAATCATCCGTCGTTTGTTTTACTGGATCCACATGCAGACGTGCAAAACACCTCTGGAGGCGTCTCATGTGAAACAAACCAGTGGAAAACACTGTGTGAGTGACATCATTTCCAACAGCTTTTATAACTTGCCAGGTCTTACGTGGCTGAGTTGACTTTTTAAAAAGTGTCGAATCTAGTTTGTGATAAAAGAGTTTTCATGGTGGTTGAATTTAATTCCACTCCCAGAAACAAATGTCTGGGCCGGAATAATCGAGCTTCCTTCCAATTTATGGCGAAGCCCAGATTTAACAGGTGTGATGTCAACACCTGATCCTGCATCAGCGCCTCCTGTCTGAATTGACAGGAGCAGCAGATCATCCAGGTAAAACAAAAACTCTCGTCTCTGTGTTAGGATGATCGGTATGCGTTCTCTGGATGTTAAACAACAGATCCAAGAACGGTCTCACCCCTCCGATCCGTGAGTAAAAACCTTGTGTTTTCTCTCCCTTGGGGAACTCTGTAGATTACTTTTATCAGAAAACACTTGGATTTCTGCATTTAGGGATGAGATTTAGTCTGATGATGACGGGACCGTTTTTATAACTCCTCTGAATGGAGGGGTTCGGGTTGCAAACTGTAACTTGTACCATTTGCATAAAACCTTGTCCATCCATCTGAAAAACGGCGAGCATGTTTTAGCCACTCTACGTAACGTTCGTAGGGTGAACGTGCGTTAAGTGATGTGTCATGTTTTGTACGGCTGTCAGCCGTCCGCCCCTCAACCGCCGTCATGCATCGCGGGAATGTTTTCTGTGTGATCCCGGGCGAGACTTGTGCTGAGGCGAAGCGTGTGACAGCTGATGACGCGGTGGGGCTGCGCGTTTGACGTCGCTGTGCGAACGTTGAAAAGGCGGAGGGCGTGACTTCGTTTACGCCGTGCTGTTGGAGTGAAGGCTGCTAGCCCCGCGGGAGCACCCGTTGTTCTCTGGAGGGACGCGCGCCGCTCTCGCTGGAGGGGCGCGCGCTGGAGGGAGGCGGGACTCATTACCGGGTTCTTCAGCTGCTTCACGTTTAGCTGCGGTGAGCTGCCGAAAGCTGAGACGCGGTGGTGACGGCTGCCCGCGTTGATTCGTCGAGACGGGTGTCGTTTCTTGTGAGAGAGAAGGGCCCCCACCCGAACCAGCCTGCGGACCACATTTATACCGATGTGAGCTGGTTAGCGCCGGCAGCTGTGTGTGTGCGCCAGCATCAACGCAGCGCCGTTGGATGGAGGCTGTTCATCTTAGTGATCGACTCGTCATGTCAAGAGCGGCGGTGAGTTAAAACCCTGTTTAAGGACACCGGCTCATGTGGAGGCTGTTCCATCCCACAAGTGCGAGTTGACACCGCTTGAGTGAGGATCGTGCAGTTCTAGTTGGTAATGAGTTATTTTCGCTTACCGTTGTGCCGTGATCGACTCGTCATGTCTAGAGCGACGGTGAGTTTAAAAACCTTTAATTAAGGACACCGGCTCATGTGTGGAGGCTGTTCTGTGATCGACTCGTCATGTCTTAGAGCGACGGTGAGTTTAAAAACCTTTATTTAAGGACACCGGCTCGTGTGTGGGGCTGTTTCATCCCACGAGTGCGAGTTGACATCGCTTGGGTGAAAAACGTGCAGCCCGGGATTATAACGAGTTATTTTCACTTACCATCGTGCCCTGTAAGCGACTAGTAATGTCTTGGAGCGGCGGTGAGTTTAAAAAGCCTTATAAAGGACACCGTCTCTTATGTGTGCGGCCGCTGTGAGCTCATCCGGGCTTACAGACTGGCTAAAAAACAGACACTTTGATCATTAATGATGATTTATTTCAACTTTCGTGTCACTTTTACACACACCCTCCGGAGACCGTCATTTTGAGAGCTTTCTCTCTCATGAGCTCTGCGATTGTTTGCCCAGAGCGCTGTCTTGCAGGCGAACTCTGGGGAAACGCTGAGCTGCAGGCTGCCGGAGTGAAGAGGGCTGGATTCTGACGGGCGGGGCTGGTGGTGGAACTCAGCGAGAGCCGCGGCCGTGGAAAAGTCGAGGCTTGCTCGCGACGGTCCCTCCAGCGGGACGGGGTGGGCCGCGCGGCTTGATGAGGTGGTGCACAGCTTCTGGCACCTCCTCCGACTTTCACTTCGCCAGCATGATTTGAAGCTGCTCTGAACAGCGCGTCCGCGATGGGCTTCATCAGGTCTTGTGCAGATTCTCCGGCAGCGAGGGGAGTAACGAAGCCAGGCGGGTCGTTGGATCATCGTCCTCCGCGCTGCAGTCCTCGACAGGCAAACCGTGGGAGAGGCACACATGTTGAGCTGGCGTCAGCTGCCTTACAGAGGGAGTTCTTCGTCTCCAAGGCAGGTCTGCGGCCTTCAGTCCCTTGGACATGCTATATGCTAGCAGCGCACGTTGTTGCTAACTGCGGCTGCCTGAAAACACATTGGTGGGCTCGATTTGAGAGCGTGTTCGCCGTCTGGTTCGTGTTCCTCCGGAGGGACGGGACGCTGCTCCGACCTGGGCAGCTTCGCTCCGGAAGCTTCCGCGAGGCTTGGCTCCAGGGGGGGTTACCGAAGAATAGCCCCGCTCGGTGAATCCCTCAACTCTGGTGATGGGAGCGGACTGGGGACCGACTCCTCTAATCTACCAGGAAAGAACCGTCTGCGGCCTCGCCCGTCGAACGTCCTGTTGGAACGCGAGGCCGTATGGATCAAGACGGTGAGCCACAGTGGAGCCCAGTGAAAAATAACCTTTCCGCCGATCATCCAAACTGGCGGGAAAAGGCGAGGGACGTAGAAAAAAGGGGGGTCCCTTCATGTCAGCCTCCTCCTGGGTTCCGCCGGGCAACCCCTGAGGGCGCTGTCGGCCGGGAGCGGTGTGATCGCCGATGCGAAACGAGGTGGGATGGGGTGAGCATTCACTCAGCCCCCCTCCACCTACACTACGCTCCCCAGGAGGGAATGAGCAGCGGGGGCTGCAGCTGAGCACGCCTTGCCCCGGAGGAACCATCCGGTTCGCCCCGAGGGTCGGCGATAAGAGGAAAAACACAAGATGGCGTTGTCCAGCGTGTAGTGACCTGTCACTGGGAAATGTTCCTCGACGCTTACCTTGGAATAAGACTGCTGTCATCTTCTCCTCGGGGAGGAGAACTCACCGGACGACCGGAGGTCGACTGCCGGGCCAAGCATCCTTCACAAGGTTGGTCATTTACACAATTTATCTTCTTTGTTCTTCTGACAGTGCTATATTAGCTCGCTGAAGAAAAAATGGGAGCCGATTTCCCGCTCTTAACGTAATTTATACGGACCGGGTGGGGCCCACACAGCAGGTGGGCGTGGACTAATTTTTTCAGTGCTTATGCTCTGCATAACGGGATAAACCCATCAGCGACAGCCTTAAAGGGCGAAGCCTATATGAAATAGAACTTTCATTGCTGTTTACAAGGGTCACCTGGAAACTTTGATGTTCAAAACTAAAATTATTAGCTGTTGTTGTCATTAAATTTGTAACTATGGGGCTTATGTACCATATTTAAAAAAGGACCAAAAATCCTTAATTTCAGCAGATTAATTCCTAAATAGGTGCTTTGTTTGTATCAGATGTTTGTTTGCTAAATTAAAAGCTCAAGATTAGTAACAAAGCTTTTGTTTATCACGGTTAATAGAATATTTGTAGCCATCTACCAAACCTGACTACAAATAAAGTTAGCACGCAGGTTATAATATGTAAAACATAAAAAGTTGGTTTGTAAAAAGGCCAGAAAAACGAGTCCCATCTCTGTTTTGTGTTTGTTCTTTTCATTTTTATCAAATGTTGAAATGCGTGTTCATGAAGGCTGATCTTCAGTAATTCCAGGCCAAATGTCCAAACATGTTGTGGCATGATAGAAACTTCATATTCAGCGTTCGTAAAGCTGTGTGTGTTCACAGTGTATTGTGCTTGTTGTTGTGTTTATATTGTGTTGTCTGAGTACAAGTGGCGCTTGTTTGCTGTATCAACGTCTTTAGGTTTTTCAGTACCAGTTGTGTACTCTGGTCGTATAATGTGTCTTGATATAAGACCAACATTTTGTCATTTATTCCACAAACATGGAGCTAAAAGAAGCTGATGTACAAGTTGCTGCTGTGGGTTTGTTTTGGACTTTACTTGAAGATCACAAAGACAAACAGTCCCCATCAGTAGCAGGAAGCTGGTGGGTGAGACCATGGTTAGATAATTCAGACATAACTGAGGCCTCGTGGTACGACTGAGACTAGATGTAGGTGAGCACCAGTGATACTCAGCAGCAGCATCACTTGTAAGAAAATAACACCTTTGGGTGCCAGCTAAAGTTGCAGTCGGTCCCAAAAAATTTGACCCGATCCCAGCCCATAGCCATCATTTCCGAACCCCACCTGACCTGGCAAATTGACAGTAATTACAGGCCCTGACCCGCCCCCCAACATTTTTAATTAAGCTTTGACTGCTTATTTAGTTATTAACGGTCGGTGGAGATCGAAGCTGAGGGGGTGTTTGTCCTTTCATGGTCGTCAGAGCGCATTAAATCCCTGCTTCTACTGCATTCTGCGTTATGGGGGCCGAGATGGTGTAGAGGCAGGGCAGCCGGCTTGGGACCCGAAAGTCCCAGGTTCGATCCCCAGTCACTGCACATCACGTGGCGTCTCTGGGCAGCATGCCTCACCCCCAAAATGCCCCCCGGGCGCTTTCAATAGCTGCCCACTGCACCACCTGGTGGTGGATGGGGTAAATGCAGAGACTAATTTCGCCATTGTATGGAAACATACAGTGCTGACATTGTGATGACATTATTATTATTATTATTATTATTATTATTCAGACATGGACCCTGCTCTGACATGTCAGATATTTTGATCTCGCCTGTTTGGGTCATTGGCCGCACGCGTCCGCTGAGGGCAGCTGAATCTTTTTTAAATTACACCACCACCTTCTAAAGGAACAAAAAAAGATGACTTAATTTGTTTGAATCTCTTTCTGTACTTAAGCTGATTTTTATTTATTTTTTTACCTCTTTAAAGGCCGGTCAGCACGCGGACAAATGGCCGCGTGCAGCAGGTGATTATATGGCTAACCATGTTGCCATATAATTGGATTGTCAGCAGCGCGCGTCCGCTGACGCAATCGAAAGCCCGCCCCGGTCTGCACATTAAGCACTCATGGCCGTCGGTCCGGTCCAAGCTCCAGGTTCAAGTTAGAAATCAGTGACAGCTCTAGTGTCAACCCACAGCTTGTTTTGGAATACAAAATAAAAAACGGAACTTTTTGCCTTAATTAACCTTTAAACTCTAATCAGACAGACTTAATACTGAAATATTGGACTCATAATTCCACACTTATCAATAGTTGATCTAAATTAGGGATGTACGATATTGGATTTTTGGCCGATATGCTGATATGTTAAAACTTATTTGGCCGATAACCGATGCAGATAACGATATTTTATATATGATCCTTTGTAGGAATGCGCGATATGGCATAAAATTCATATCACGATATATATTGTGAAGGGTGGCGATAACGATATATATCGCAATATGTTTTTGGTATAAAACTTGCAATAGGAACTTAAAAAAAGCACAGGGTGTCCTTTTGCCATCATATGTTTTGAATTAAAAAAATTCCACTACTAGGTCCAGAGAGTTTTTAAATAATAAACAAATCAAGTATTAGGATTCTTTCTTGTAGTGCAAAACAGTGCAAAAGATATCAAATGTAGTTTTAGTCATATGTTTTAAACAAAGGAATGTGTTGTTAACTCTTAAGTTTCCAGTCTTATTTAAGAAATGAATAAGAAATGAACAGAAACAGAGCAGCATTTTACACTGAAAACACTTCACCCTCCAACCCTCTAGTGGGCGCCTCCTTCTGCTTTAATGGAGAGCTGACACAAAATGAGTCTGTGGCTTTGACCAGAGGGTCTCGCAGTAAAATCACACAACACAGCGTTCTTTTCACAGATCAGAGAGCAGGTTTCTCTAAAGTTGACCAGCGCTTAATAAAAAAAAAAAAAAAAACTTTCGGCAAGCCGGCCGTAGTTAGCTTGTAGCTTCGCTACTTAGCTCTCGAAAAAAATACTTTAACGCCACTTGCGCACAGTTTTCAACTGAAAAAATAAACGATTAAATCTAACAGCTCTGATTTTACACTTGAACACCACTTACGCACAGTTTTCAACTAAAAAAAAGTAACAATTAAACTGACAACTCTGAATTTACATCAGACACATCATTACTGCGGTTAGCCGATAGAAAACAGATCTCTATCGTAGGCTAAATTTCTATTGTTTCCACCGTATACCATATATATCGCGCATTCCTGTTCCTTTGTCAGAACTAGGGCTGGGTACCTTTCTAAAAAATCAGTACCGGTGTCGATTCCTGGACGGTTCTTTTTGGTACCAATTTTGTAATTACTATTAATTCTAACAAGAATAAAATTACGTTACACATTACAGTACATATTGTGAATTTTATTTTTTAACTTTGGTATTTCTATTCCAAGCAGTTTTCTTACATAAAAATAAACAAATAATTTCCAGTTCAAAAGAACAGTTGCAAACAACAAGTGACACATCAGTGTCTAATGCTCACTGCTACACAATGAGGACCTTTTCACTGAACAGTTTTTCTTCAGAAACATCAACATGTCTGTTTTCTGTGGACACAAACAAGCCCACTCCTGGCTGATGGTGTCTCCAGCAGTAGAAAATGTTCATTCCGAGGCTATAGATCAGGGGTGCCCAACCTTTTTTGAACCAAGAGCTACTTTTGAAGTCGGCAATTTGCCGAGAGCTACTCGTCCAGTCTCATTATCAACAAACATAATTTTTCATCAATCCCTACTCCTCACTTCTTTAAAGTAAATAAAACAGAACGTGATGTGTCTATAGGAGACAACTTTTTATGCAAGCTGTATAAAATAAATGTGTCTCTACCTTAGTGGGACTTCTGACACTGAGAGGAGGAGGCCAGGGTCTCATAAGCTGGGCAGTATGAGGTGGTTGCGAGGCGCAGGCAGGTCTCCAGATGATCATCATTCATTGTGGATCTGTTTTTGGACTTGATGATTTTCATGTGTGAAAAAGCAGACTCACACAGGTAGGTAGATCCAAAAAGTGCTGTTAAGTTCAAAGCACATCTTCGGATGTTAGGATACTTTTCTTCTGACAGCAGACTCCAGAACTCTCCATCCACGCCAGGTGATGCTCTGGATTTGATCCCAATGTCATTTTGCAGACTCAACACCTCATTTTCAACACCAGAGCTGTCCAGCTGAAACACGGACACCAATTTGGACACAATGTCATCCACATCAACATTTCCAAAAGGATAACACATGTAGCTGGTAACAGGCTCGATGGAGGAAAAGTCAGTAAATCGTCTCTCAAATTCTGCTGAGATGCTCTGAACCTGCTTAGAATAGTGTGCACTGTCCAGTTGTGGGACCTCTTTCCCTTGGCGCTGTAGCTCTGCCTCCATGTGTGGGAAGTTTCGCAGGTCCCTGCGTTGCAGCCGACTTGTGAGCAGTTGCAGCCTGCTTTTGAAGGTGCTCACAGAACTGATCATGTGGATTATGTTTTTGTCCTTTCCCTGAAGCTCCAAATTCAGTTCATTGAGCAGGCTGGTGAGATCTGTGAGGAAGGCTAAATCCAAAAGCCACTGGGTGTCCTCTAGTTTTGAATGTTCACCATGATCTGACAGCTTCAGAAAATCCCTGATCTCAGGCAACAGCTCACTGAATCTGTCCAGAAATTTACCTCTGCTTAGCCACCTGACGTCCATGTGCAGCAGCAGGTCTGTGTGGTCTGCTCCTGCCTCCTCCAAGTGAGCCCGGAACAACCTCCTCTGCAGACTCCTGGCCCTTATAGAGCACACAGTTTTCATGGCAACATCCATCACTTCCTTCATGTTTAAAATCTTCCCACACAGGGCCTGTTGGTGGATGATGCAGTGATAGTGCAAAATGTCTGGGAAAGCATCATTCTGCTTGCAGAGTGCAACAAATCCACTGGTGTGACCAGTCATTGCTGGAGCGCCATCAGTTGTTATAGAAATTAGTTTAAAGAGGGGCAAGTTGCTTTTATTAACAAACTCCATAAACACATTAAAAATATCTTCTCCTCTTGTGTGTCCCTTCAAAGGCAAGATGGTGAGCAGCTCCTCTTTTGCACTCATGTCTGCAAAGGCCATTCTGATAAAAACACACAGCTGGGCTACATCCACCATGTCTGTCGACTCATCAAACTGGAGAGAAACACTCACATTGTTCCACGTCCTTTTTTAGCTGCTCCTCCACATCCACAGCCATTCCCTCACATCGCCGTGTCACTGTTTGTCTGGACAACTGCACGTCTTTAATAGCAGCTACGATCTCACTTTTATTTTTAAAATCATGAAAAAGCGCATCTGCAGCCTCAATAAACGCTTCTTTCATAACTTGTCCATCGCTGAAAGACTTCTTATGTTGAGCCAGGATGCGGCTAACACGGTAGGAAGCTATCGTAGCAGCTTTACCTTTTGTGCTGGGCCGAGTGAAGACTGATTGCTGGGCTGCAAGCTTGTTTTTTAGCTCCCGCACTTTCTGAGTCCGTAAAGAACTTTTAAGAGGGAAATCTGTCTCAAACCGTTTGTGCATCGTCTTGAAATGCCGCTCCAAGTTACACTTTTTGGGTAAGGCAACGCTCGAATTACAGATGAGGCAAATGGACTTCGAATTAGAATAAACAAAAAAATACTCCTCCTCCCACTCTGTGTGAAAATAATAAGTTTTCGTTTGCTTGTTCGCTAGTTTTCCATCCATGTTTTCTGCGCACCGACATTACTCCACTACTGAGCCTCAAGTCTCGTGAGAGCGCTGTGTCACCGCACCCAAAACTCGCGAGACTCTGTCTGTGAGAATACAAGTCAAGGTTTCGCTTCGCGGGCGACTGGGAACCAGCTCGCGGGTGACCGGTCGCCCGCGAGCGACTGGTTGGGCACACCAGCTATAGATGATGCTTGTTGCACGCACAGATACCTGGTTGTCAGTTTGATAGCACTGACATATTGTCCCTCACATTCCACCAGCAGGTCACTGGATTCACTGAGGTAGAGTTGATGCAGACTTCTGCACCTCTGTGTCTCTGCCTGAATCTTCTCTGTGATTCTCTGGGGTTTAGGGCTCTGATCATCTCCCTAATTGACATGAGAACAAAACATCAACAATAACGTTTGTGTTATTATTGATAAAAAACATTATCTGAGCTGAGAAATAAAAGTTTAACTGGTCAACATTATCCTTTAAAGTTTACTTACCTCCACCATGAAGCCTCCACTGTAGAAAAAGGCAGCAAACTTTTAACAACAAAGTTTCTGACTGTCCTGTGGCCCCACCTTGTTTTTCTTTTGTCTCTCTGTCCTCACATCAGGGTCAGAGGCTCCTGTGAGGAAAACATAAACAAACGGTGAAGATTATCTGAACTTTTTAAGCAGCTGATCCGATGGATGAGCACATTTTTACAAGCCAAGCTTCATCTGTTACTGTCAATCTTGTTTTGTCTGTACAGCACTTTGGTTGGCCTTGTCGCTGTTTTAAGTGCTCTATAAATAAAGTGGTATGGTATCTTTAGTTAGCTTCTGAGTTTAGCTAGCTACATAAATAAAATACATTTTACACACTAATATCTCAAAGTTAGCATTTCATGGATTCTAGTTCAATTCACTGCGATGTATGTATTAAGCTGCAGTAACGTTAACAAACATAAACTTACCAGCTGAAATCCCAGACACAAAGCTGTCCTTGGAGTTCTTTGATGAAGAGGAGTCCGGTCGTAGAAAGTTGATTCAGGCTGTTCATGCTCTCTCACACTCACAGGCTGACTTTAATGCTGAGAGGAGGAGGGGAGGCTGCTGTCCTTCTCTCTCCTTGCAGAAAAACACGGAGCAACTTTTTCTGCTCGTAAGCAGAAAGTTGCGTGTGTTGTCGAAGCTGTTCGACAACACACGCGCTGCACACGTGAACCCCGTCTGTGGGCGTAACCAGCACCATATACATACAAGCTGTAGGGCAGCTCTAGGTGTAATCATGTAGTCTGTTTGTCATATGTCTGCGTTTTACCTGCCGGCGTGCTGAAACCACGTGACACGTTACATCCAATACCGAAACTTGACACCGAAAAAAGAGTGACGTTTCAATCCATACACCGATTGACGCCGTTCGGTCGGTGCCATAAAAGAACCTCAGTTCGGTATACAGCCCTAGTCAGAACTCTTATTTAGGATTATTTGCTACAAAAATTGTGCAACAGCTGAAAGAGCTAGTGACATATATTCAGTAACAGCCATATGATATGCAAAGCACTTTAACTTATATTAAATGAAAAGTGTTAAATGTTATTTATTAGCATTAGTCACCTGTGATGCTGTCTCATTTCTTGTTCCAGGTTCCTATAGCTGCAGTGTGGGATCCTCTGCACTCCTGTGCATGAAGGACAGCCTTTTTAAGTTCAAAGTTTTTGTCCATCCATTGTGCCGTAAGACTAATCATGCTAACGGGGCTAACACTTGACATCCAAATGTCTGTGGTAAAACTCACCCAACAAGTCGTGCTATCAGCTGTTAGCTTCTCAATGACATCGGAAATGACGACTTGTAACTCGGGTAACGTTACGTCAGAAAAATATCTCCGACTGGGGACAATGTAGAGACGTAGTCCATAAATCTTGGGAATCCGACATCCTCACCAACAAAAAATAAAACTTCCACACCACCGACATTTTGAATTTTCCTCTCCGCTGCAACGTCATCACGTTGTGCTGTCGCTGCAGGCAAAAACAGCGCCTTTTATATCGGCTATTTGATTTGATGGAATGTCCGATATTGAATTTTTAACGTTAATATCGGCCTTAGGGCTGTTGTAAACAAATATTTTAGTAATCGAGTAATCTATAGATTGTTCTGGCGATTAATCAGGTAATCGAAAACATAATTTGTCAGGTTCTGCAGTAACTAGAGTGATACAAATACACGAAAAAAAGAACATTAAATAAAACAACCCATTTAATTCCTCTTTTTAAAACATTTTATTGCTTAAGTTGAATTATTTTCAAACATCACATAAAAATAAATGCTGTAAAATAATTTGTATGGATTGGAAAACTGAATGGAATTTACAAAGTAGGATCTGGAAGGAAGGACATGATTTGGATTGAAGGTGGAGATGATCTTCTGGATCCTTCATCTTCCACCACGGACAGCGGCTGCATGTCTGTGATGATCACATTTAAAATGCTGTTTGTGAACTCAGCCGCTGCACAACCAACATCCTGGAGCCGTTTGTACGAAGCTGTCCAACGTATGACTCTGCATTTACTGAAAAGAAGAAGAAGAAGAAAATTATCATTTGTTTGTTTGTTATGCCTTAATAAATTTTCCAGTTTACTTCACTGGATATTATAAAATTATGTAATATTGTTAAGTAATCTAGACTTTCTGATGACCTGCTGTAATCAAAGTAACATTAGTCAGTTGTATTTGATATAAATGCATTTTAAGCTTTTATTTATGTGTGAGGTTTGAGGATGCTTTAATTAAAACCCTCTGTCACTGAATTATTTTTAACCATCACATAAAAATCTAAATGCTGTAAATAATTTTTATGGATTGGAAAACTGAATGAAATCTTTATGTTAGAAACTGAGTAAGATGGATAATGTACAGTTTGAGTTTGTACATTGAGTTCTGCAGACTGTATTATTATTTAGTCTTGATTGCTGAGCTATAAATAAATATGACAGTAGTAATAAATGCAGATTAATCCCAGTTTAAGTCATAAACAGTAGCAAGAAGAAAAAAATCCTACTAACTCATGTAAATACACTTACACTTGAAATATTCAAGTATCTTTATTATCCCCGAGGGGCAATTAGTTTCACAGTCAGTAGATGTGTACATATACACACACATTTACACATACGCATACATATATACACAAGACATTAAGACATTAAAGTAACAGTATTGAAATTAGTGTTCATTGAGAAACCTGAACCCTAAATATGTAATTTAAGTCAGGATGGAAGTACAGCAATAACTACATGTGTCAGTCTGTTGCTGCTTTTATCGTTAAACTTGCATCAAGTCCTGCAGTTTTTTTCCTCACACTTCGTACAGACTCTGCCAGGCAGCCACAATGATTAGTCAGTAGATTTAACATTAGCAAAAATAAGCCTCATTTTACATCTATAACATGACAGATTATCACACATTTAGGTGAACGTCTTTTGCAAAGAGGGAACACGATACCTGTTAGAGCTGCGGACGAGTTTGATGCTACATCGGGTGTTTTGTCTTCAGACGCTGCAACATGGACGACGTGCTGTTGTGGTGACTCCAGTTCTGCTTTGCAGTGGAAGCATTGAGCTGTGTTGTCTTTTCTGTTTAGCCTAAAGTGTTCCCAAACTTTTGACAGTTTTTTTTATTTTCGGGGCTCTTCTTCTACGCAGTCTCCGCTCCCTCCATTGCTACAAACTTGGCACATACGCGTCAGCGGAAGTGTTAGCGGAAGCGCTAGCGTTGTGTAACACAAAACCTTCCGGCTAGACCACAGTGCTCTGAATAGTTTAACGAAGCTTCGAGGCAGATAAATTTGCCTCAGGGATTTTTTGTAATCGAGGTCCTCGAATGATTCGAGGAATCGTTTCAGCCCTAGATACCATGCCGATAATATTGTGCATCCCTAATTTAAATATGGTTCCTATTACACACTATATGAATCATTAATTATAATCCGACTGGACATGTGCAGGTCATATCAACAGAAGGTTGATTTGATTCGGCATGAAGGTTGCCGAATCAAATCCCGGCCGGGGACCTTTCTGGGTGGAGTTTGCATGTTCTCTCCATGCTGTGTGGGTTTTCTCCAGGTACTCCAGTTTCCTCCCACAGACCAAAAACATGCATGTTAGGCTGATTGATAACTCTAAATTGTCCCCAGATGAGAGAGAATGAATGGTTGTTTGTCTCGTTTGTTTCTATGTGTCCCTGTGATGGACTTGCGACCTGTCCAGGGTGTCCCTCGCCTCTCACACAGTAACTGCTGGATATGGGCACCAGTGACCCCATGACCCAAAAAGGAAGAAGTGGGTATAGGTGATGGATAGCTCTCCAAAGTGAACATTTTAAATTTTTCTAATGACCAGCGAGGGGTGACCTTTTATTTTCTAGTTTGTATTCTGATGTGGGTTCTGTGTTCTTCAATAGAGAATGATTCGGTGTCCGTTTTAGAGCTAGCTCCAGTATGCACTGAAACTATTTTGTCCTGCCTGCATGACATTGGACGGACATCTTTAATAAAGTGACGGATAATGTGAAAGTGTAGCTTACTTATGGGTCTTGTTTAATACAGGAAACATAAGCTGCAAAATGTGGAGCCAAAAGAAACCAAGTCCTCCCTCTGACCAGTGAGTCTAGAATCTTTTACAGTTGTGTCAATCAATAGTTGAAATCTTCCTCTTGCTGAAAGCTTTGTTTCTGTTTCCTCAGGGGTCAAGCTGTAGCTGTTATCATTTTTGTTCTCGGTGTTGGAACCCTGCTTCCCTGGAACTTCTTCATTACAGCCTCCAAGGTATTATTTATTTATTCTCATTTTTATGCCTTATCGGTGTTGTCTTTATGCAAATCTGTTGAGCGATAAGGACTCTTTCTCTCCAAAGTATTTCAACGACCGCCTCAAAGAATCAAACGCCGTCACTAACAGCACATCAGGCGTTGCGTTGAAAGAATACAACTATGACAGCTGGATGGCTTTGCTCTCCCAGCTGCCCCAGCTCCTCTTCTCTCTGCTCAACTCTTTCCTGTATCAGAGGTGAGAGCTGAAACGTGTTAGGAAAAAAGCTCAACTTCAAACCATGGCTCACTAAATGATGATGATGATGCTCTCTGCAGGGTGAAGGAGCGTATCCGGGTGGCCTTCAGCATGATCATCATCTTACTCCTTTTTTCCCTCACCGCTGGGCTGGTCAAGGTCGAGATGCAGCCGGACACCTTCTTTTCGGTCACCATGGCAACCATTTGGTTCATCAACAGTAAGTTCCCGTGTATCAACCTTCTCAAATTCTTCTGACAAATTAGGTGAAGTTTGATGTGAATCTTCTCTTTGGTGAAACATGGACAAATGTAAACAGTTAATCCAGCTCACTAATGTCAGACTGCTGTCATCCAGGATTTTACTGCCTCTGTGTTTACATTTTCTGTTGACTTCATTTCATTCTGCCACGTATCTTGCAGACTGCTAGCTTCATATTTCATTGTTTCCTCACAGAACATTTAAATTGGCTACAAATATGCATATACTGTATTTTTTGCTGTAGAAGTCGCAGTTTTTTTAATAATTTACATGCCCTGCGACTTGTACGCTGAAGCGACATTTATGGATTTTTTTCATATTTATAAACCAATTTTTGACTGAGATATGACCGTTTTCATTCATTCTGACTGAAAATATTGAACACTGCCACTTTCGGCCACTAGATGGCAGTCGAGTAGTATGGCATGCCGTTGTATCATGTAAAAGTGGCTATTATTGACACAATCGGCTTGCCATAACCTGCCACCGTCATCTGCCTGGAGCAACCGTCCAATCAGCTTCATTTCTCTGCGCCGCCCCGGCAAAATGCAGCTAATTTGACTATTGAAGTGCATTTATAAAGTAAAAGTTCAACTGAGACACGCCTTTGCTATAATGTTGAGCAAACAAATAATTGTTTTTAGGTGGTTATCTTGTGAAATTTAAAAGAAATACACAGCGAATCGCCTACTACACGTTCACGTTTCTGCGCATTTAAGTGTTAACCGCACGCTCCCGCGGCCGCTATTTGGCTGCCAATCGGTTTTGGGCACAACACATTTCCGGGTTGTCAGTGGTGACGCGTAATAGATGCGACTTGTACGGCGAAGCGACGTATATAAGCGACTTATAGGGCGGTGCAACGTTTACGATGAAAAATACAGTACTCTAAATGAGACACACTCCAATCTTTGTAAAACATGTGACGTGTATGTCATCTTCTAAACTGTACTTGGTGCTCTGCAGATGGTGGTGATTGTAACGACTGCCCGATACCAAGACTCAGTATGTTTACAGTGTTTATTTACAAGGTGGAAAAATCATGAAATGTGCCAGGGAGGGAGCTGGAACCAGTAGAGGTAGGAGTCAGTTGTGGGGAGAGCTGACCCAATGGTTCCAGAGCGAAGAAGGCGCACGTCTGAACAAAGGTTTCAGGCAGGAGGCAGACGAGTGGTAGGAAGGTGTGGAGGCACAGGAGAGCTCAATGTCCACAGAGGACAATCCAGGGGATGGGGGACATTAATTTGTTAACTAAAAAAAATAGCTTTTCTAATGCTAAAGCCCTAACTTTTCTCATATTCTGCTGTCGCTGACACTAATGTGACAACAGTGTCAGTGAACACAACTCTGAACGGTCCATAAATCACAGGTAAATCGTCCATGTCCCGTTCAGAGGTGAGCTTTCAGAATCTAATCTGGTCCACCTGAACCAAAGATGAGGAGCAGAACTCTGCTGTGCTGAAGCAGAGTGATGCGTTCAGTGTGTGTCGGGCGTCTCCCTCGTGTCATTTTCTATAATGAATGAACTCATTTTGGTGATCCTCTTTAAGGTGAACTACTTTTATAAACTAACTACAAACTTGCTGTTCATCACCAACATTCTTAGGTGTGCGAATCTCTCAATGTCTGGCGATTCGATTCCGATTTTTGTCGTCACGATTCGATTCCGAAACGATTTTTCTATTGAAATGGTCATAAATTTTGTTTCGGTTATGTAACTGACAAGATGAAAAGATTAAACAACAATGTAAACAAATAGAACATTTATTTAAAACAATAATTTTAGGTTCTTTACTGTGTCAAATCTTTTTGCATAATTTCATATTCATACCAAAAATAGGAGTACATAAAGTTCTGTAAGTTCAATTACCAGTAGCAGCCTGGCTTTTTATAAAATAATAAAATAAAAAAGTGTAGGAATGACTGATCCATCCATCCATTATCTTTACCCGTTTGTTCCATTTTGGGTCACGGGGGTCACTGGTGTCCATGTCCAGCCATCACTGTGCGAGAGGCGGGGGACACCTGGACAGGTCTCAGTCCATCACAGACAAATAATTCAAAATATATAAATACAAAAGTGAACAGACTTCAGCCTACCATAGTACATTAACCTATAACTCCAAATTAAATACAGACTTCACAGTTTTTTTTAATCGTATTGCTCTAACATTTGATATATTTTCAAAACTTAAACTACTTTGAAATACACAGACTTCACAGTCTTAACCATATTGATTCATATTTAGTAAATCTTTAACATTTCAAAACTTTGCAAGTCTGCACAAAATCTCTTCTGAACTGTAATTTATAAATCATAAATTGTATCATTTAGAACTGGCTCCAGGCGATGTGTCTCACCTGTCCTCTCTTCAACCTGTTCAAAAGACAAATTGCATAAAGTTTGTTGTATAACTTGTCTATATAAGTTTTAGTATAATATGAAAAATAACACTTGCCTTTGAGCTGCAGCTGGTGCATTAATCAGAGCGTTTCCCACTTTATTTTTGTTTCATGGTAGAGTTTCACGCAGCTTTATCACTAAAAAAGCTACGTGAAGGAATAGCGTACGTTGGGTCCAGCGTATTAAAAATAAACCTAAACCCCTCACCTTCCACTGAGCTGTCTGCTCGTAAATCCTTAGTGATATAACAGGAGATGGAGAGGGAACTCTTTCTGGTCTGCTGCTTTCGCTTTTCATCTTCCGCACATTTTTCCGTATTTCCAAAATACTGCAACACGTTTTTATTTTACACTTCTTACAAACAACCGTCCGTCTTTCCCCAGAACATTGTAGGATCTGAAATGGTTTTTAAAGACGAAGGAGCGGGTTGAATCACGCTGTCCTCCCGTTCCACGCTAGCAGACTCCATTCAGATAAAGGGAGCTGGCTAACTAGCTTGCTGTACGGTGGCCTACACGGCCCAATTCTACGGTGACGGGTGGACACGTAATGTGATATGCAGTACACTCGAGAGTAGAAGCGGAAAAAAATAAAACTTAAACGTATTTTAAAATAGATTTTGGAGCTTTTAGGATCTATTCAGAATCGCCAGGACTATGAAGCTAGATTATTTAATGAATCGATTTTTTTCTGAACCCCTAATTTGTATTAAAGTAAAGATATGTGAAACGTGTGAGAGAGTCACGTCCCAGAGACGGTGTGAGCGTTGCAAAGCATGCTGGGTAGGAATTGTTTCCCCTAGATCCGTTCCCTTGGTGGAGTGCTCGTCGGGGGGATGGAGTCACAAAAGCACTATGAGGGTGGTGACATCACCGGATGGCACTTAACTCTGCATAGCATTGCATCGCTCCATCTATGAAATCACCAGTCTCCTTTTTTTAAATAGTGGACTTGCATTTAACAGATTTAAATTTAGCAGAAGCTGATTCGTTTCAAAGTTAGCGAAAACGCTAATCCGCTAATCATAAAGTTAGTTCCACTATTAGTGGATTAGCGGAACCGTGCCCGCCACTGAATTCAAGTGCCTGGGGTCAACAATCCAAAGTAACAGACAAGAGAAGTGAAGAGCGAGCAGGCAGGGAGGAGTGGGGGGACACAAGTGTCGGGGATTTGTGACCGAAGCTGAGCTTCAGTGTAAAGTAATAAGGAATGAGAATCAACTCAAAAAGCATAATTTTTATTTTATTTTATTTATTTCAGCTGCTCCCTTCTTTAGGGATCGCCACAGTAAACTAACGCGCACGAAGACTTGGTGATTATTTTTACTCTGGATGTCCTTCCCGACACAACCACCGAGCTCCCACAGCCTCCGTTTGGAGCAGAGAGCTGCCATCCAGGGCACCCGGGGGAGCAGATGGTGGGGGTTAAGTGCCTTGCTCAAGAGCCCAGAGTGGGGCAAATGAGGATGGAGGCAGGTGTGGGTGCTTCACCTTTCTCACCCACATCTAGATGTTGTCGAACCATCGACCTTCTGATCACAATCTTACCTCCTCTAATCTCTGCACCCCCACTCCTCCTTCAAAAAGGTTTAATAAAAAAGGTCTAAATGATGTAACAAGGTTAAGTCATGCCCTCTGGATGGATTCTTCTGGTCTGATTCCAAACCATCTGGGTGGGCTACACTTTAACCAGACTCATTCAGGAAGCTCTGAGCAACAAAAACATCTGTACGCCTTTTTATAATTGTCCATCGTTGTCATCATTCTTTGTTAAATCAGGTCTCTCTTGTAAATGAGTCCTCGAGGCTCAATGGGATTAACCTGTCTAAATAAAGGTCGAATGAATGAATTGATTTGTTTACTACCATGATCATTCCATGGCACTTCTGATGTAATTACCTTGATGTGTGTGTGCGTGTGTGTGTGCAGTGTTTAGTGCCGTTCTGCAGGGCAGTCTGTTCGGTGTGGTGGGTCTGTTTCCTCCTCGTTACAGCACTCTGTTTATGAGTGGTCAGGGTCTGGCTGGGATCTTTGCTGCTGTCGCCATGCTCTGCTCCATTTTAAGTAAGTACCGTACTCAAGCCCCATCCCCCCACCACACACACACACACACACACACACACTCCAACAATGATGCTGCTGAGAGTCACTAGTTTTAAATTATGTAAAAGTACTTGTACCACATCATAATTTTCATATAATGATGAAAATGTTAATGGATAACATTTCCAGTGACAATAAAGTTTTATTATAAATGTGTAATTATGAAGCAGTCAAGCAGCATGCTGCAGATGGGTAAAGTTGAGTTAAAGTTAAATTAAACACTTTAGGATTAATTTGCTATTATCTTTTTGTTTTTCTTCCAAAAATCACATTATTAACGCAGTAAGCCATGAACGGTTTATGAGTAAAGACAAAGCATTGTACTTTGTAAACAATTAGCTAAAGCTTTATTTAAAAACCGCAGTAACTCAGGTTGAAACTAGGCCTGTCGCAATAAACAATAAATCAATCAGTCGCATGATAAATGAAAATTATTGACCTCATTTTCATTTATCGGTTTTATCGTTTCTTGGTGTGTCTCTTTCTACTGAAGACACTGGATGACAAAAAGCTCAACTCCGGTGCTCTTCACTGACTCATCCCTTTCCATTTTCTCTTTAAAATCTGTTGTAACCGTCCAAAATCACGTTTTTGGATTGTTAAAAGCAGCTAAGCTGAGAAGCTAAGCTAACAGGCTGACTTCAGTAAAAAAAACTCCGTCTTGTCGAAGCTCCAAAATTCACGATTGAAGCCCGTGCCTTTGTGTAAAAAGTTTTTTTTTCCTGCTGAAAGAAGCTGAGAACTTTACTGATTTTTTTATTAAAAGCTTTGTGTGACAAATGCTATGCTAAAGGACTCAAACCACACTGAACGTTCGCCGTTTTGAGAACCAAAAAACGGGAACGAGAGACAGCCCATGTCATGTCAAGGGGCCTCCCTCCCATTTTTCTTAGAGACACGCTGCTCGTTCCTTCACTATCCATCCTTCAGTTCAAACAGTCTTACACTGCCATCCAGTGTTGAAAAAAGGCACTACACAAAAAATTAACCAACATTTCTTCTTAAATTTGACTTTACTAATGTTAAATTTCAAACAACGTTATCGTTTATCAAAATATTTTGAGACAATTAATCGCCCAGTAAAATTTGTTATCGTGACAGGCCTAGTTGAAACATCAGAATGGTCACTGATTAAAGGTTTAATGGAAGTTTAATGACGATCAGGTGGAAAAGCAGAGACGACGGCTGCTGTTTGTTCATGAGGGCAGAGAAGAGACTGAACATCAGTGTGACGCTGCTTCAGAACAGACATGTCACTAAGGCAGCGGTGGTTGTTGCAGGTAAACCTGATAGACACTCCGCTGCACTGGGATACTTCATCACGCCGTGTGTGGCCACGCTGGGGACTCTGCTCTGCTACCTGCTGCTGCCACACCTGGTGAGTGGACCGCAGGCTGCTGGTGTGTGAAACCAGCAAAACATGTCGTCCGACAGCCTGAACGTTGTTCAGCTGTTCAGTCAGGGAAGAACTGCATTCTTATGTTTTTGCTGATAATTATTATTATTATTTTTTTTTTTGTAGCTGCAAAAGATAGTTTTTCAACATTTACAAATATACCACTTTTCATTTCGTACCTGCGTGTTGTGTCCAGTTGTCTGATTGTGTTGACTCTTTGTTTCAGGAGTTTGCTCATTTCTATCTGAAAAGAAGTCAGTTTGATGCATTGGAGACATCCCATAAGCTCCTGGACATCACGGGTTGGTCCACACACAGTCTCACACAACCTGTCGCTGTCGAGCAAAAACCTCACGTTTTTGTTTACTGAACTTTCATGATGTTTGCGTAATTTCACTATTAATCACCCGTCATGTGTGCAATCCACAAAAAACTTTTATTCCTACTTAAATACAGAGAGCTGGTATTTATTTACACAAAAGTCAACACATCTGTAAATAAAGTTCTAGCATTAGATTAATGAATGCATATCGCCCGCTACCTTTCATGCCAGAGTTGAAAACATTATCTCACATTGAGAAATGAAAGTTAAAACCTTTTTGATCTTAAACGATTAATGCCAAAGTTTGAAGCAAAGATCTTTTATATAATGTGCAGAGATCAGAGTGTGTTATAGTGGTGCTTGGAAGTTTGTGAACTCTTTATAATTTTCCATATTTCTGTATAAATCTGACCTAAAACATCATCAGATTTTCACACAAGTCCTAAAAGTAGATAAAAATCCAGTTAAACAAATGAGACAAAAATATTATACTTGCTCGTTTATTTATTGAGGAAAATGATCCAATGTTGCATATTTGTGAGTGGTAAAAGTTTGTGAACCTTTACTTTCAGTATTTGGTTTAAACCAACACCCCC
>NC_056513.1:41474959-41489854 GCF_014905685.2 Nematolebias whitei
GCAGAGTCTGTATATATATATATATATATATATACAGACTCTGCAGTTTAATCATCTTAAGTACTTTTTGTTTCATTACCTGAAAAGTTCCATGTGTTTGAGATCAAAGGTTTTTACTCAGTAGTGATGCTCTGCAGCAGTGATTCTACTTCTTTAAATGAATCAATCAGGGAAGTCTGGGGTTGTCTCTGACTCGGTCTACTCTTCTCTAAAGACGTAAAAGCCTTAAACAGCAATGGAAAGGATGTTGAGGCCAACGATAAGACGTGCAGTGATTCAGACGAGGGTCAGGAGCGTTCTTCTGTCTTCGCTGTCTTTAAAAAGGTAAACTTTTTTCTTAAAAATAGTTCTTAATGTAATAAAAAATGGTAGAGGTTGTAAAATGCTAAATTAGGATTTATAACAAATAAGCAGACCCTAATGGTGAGTGTTTTATTTTGGCTGTTGTTAAACTTGTGGGCTACGGTGTTTGTTATAAATTCACGCTGCCTTCTGCACAAGCGTCTGTTCTCAGCTCCGTCTTTCAGTCTTGTTGCATTATTTAGCGACTGTGTTCTGTGTCCTCCAGATCTGGCTGATGGCTCTGTGTGTAACATGTGTCTTTGCTGTGACACTGTCGGTGTTTCCTGTCATCACAGTCCGAGTCCAGACGGTCTACCCAAACCCCAACTGGGGTAAGACGCTAATCAACAGAGACAGATGCGATACAAAGGCTTTTCATTGTAACTTAAGTTGGTGTTCATGGCTCGTTATTGTCATTCACATCTCATATGGTACATGAGGTGGAATGAAACCTTGTACTCAGGGTCCCAGTTACACCCAAAGATAGCTAAAATATAAGGTGTAAAAAGAAACTGTCTATAAGAATCTAATGTGGATCTAAAGGATCCAAAGGGTATACTGTAATAAGGATTTAGTGTGTTAACCATTTTGAGACCGCTTTAAATTTATCCGTATTGAGACACTTGTTGAATTTTAATTTGAAAGAGTGAGCTTAAAAGAGCTGCTTAACATTCACTCAGATTAGTGTATTATTTTAAAAACAGAACTCTCCAGGATTAACTTTTTATAACTATTGTCTGCTTGTTTAGTCTTTAAATAATATAATCACAATAAAAACGGCAATTTTTTCCAATAGATCTTCAACTAAGCCAGTTTTTTTCTATTCTTATAATGAGAGTGATGTGAATCACTTGACAGCAGGTGAGGTAGGTTAGAAAACTCACCACTAGCACTTGTTTTAAAACCACACACTATTCTAGATGTTTTTTGCTTTAAGATTTTTTTATTTGATTATGAACTATAAAGTCTCTCAGTGGTGGCACAGAGATTAGAGAATTCAATTCAGTTTATTTATATAGCGCCAATTCACAACAGCTGTTCTAGTAATATATTTATTGTGGGGGATAAAAGACATGTCCTGATCAAAAATAACACCAAGATTTTTAACATTAGAGCTGGAGGACAGATTAGTGCATCTAAGGAGGGAGAAAGACTGAAAAATTCATTCCTAAGATGTTCAGGTCCAAAAACCAAAACCTCAGTCTTGTCTGTGTTCAACAGGAGAAAATTAAGGGTCATCCAGGTTTTTATGTCTTTAAGACATGCTTGTAGTCTAAGTAGCTGATTGGATTCATTGGGTTTAATGGACAAATATAATTGTGTGTCATCAGCATAACAATGAAAATGTATTCCATGCTGTTTAATAACTTTACCTAATGGGAGCATTTATAAAGTAAAGAGTATTTGTCCAAGCACAGAGCCCTGAGGAACTTCATGACTAACTTTGGTGTAAGAAGAAGATTTATTATTTACATTTACAAACTGGAATCTATCAGATAGATATGATTTAAACCATTTTAGAGCCGTTCCTGTAATCCCAATATCATATCAAGCCTCTGTAGTAAAATATTGAGATCAACTGTATCAAATGCAGCACTGAGGTCTAACGGGACCAGTATAGACACAAGTCCATTGTCTGAGGCCATGAGAATATCATTAGTTACTTTTACTAGTGCTGTTTCTGTGCTATGATGAGCTCTAAACCCTGACTGAAACTCTTCAAACAGATTATTTCTTTGTAGATGTTCACGCAACTGACCTGCAACTATTTTCTCTAGAATTTTTGAGATGAAAGTTAGATTAGATATAGGTCTATAGTTGGCCAGAATTTCTGAATCAAGGTCAGACTTCTTAAGTAAAGGTTTAATTAGTATTGACTGCAGCAGTTTTTTTTTTCTTTGGAGAGAAGTAAAGATTTCAGACAAACAATACATTTAATTGAAGACGACAACGTTATCGTTACTAACACTGATATATTTTACCTTTACGTTAGATTTATTGTCCTGGATAAAGTTTTACGAGGCAATAGCCTATGCTAGATTATCTAAACGTTAGCTTGCTATCTTGAGAGGCACGTAGCTAATGACAAGCAGGTTGGAGGATTGAAGAGAATTTATTTATTTATTTATTTATTTATTTATTTTACAGATCAGTTAAATAAACTTACCGTGCTCCGTTCAGCAAAATACACTACACAGTATTGTTCTCTGCTTCAGCTGTTCTGAAAGTGAAAGTTAAAGTGAACGGCCATGACTTGAAAGTAGTCTGCATGCACCACTGGTGTAGTCTACGTGATACGCTGGTATACGCCGTATACACATTAGAAAAGCTTGGGAATTTCCGTATACCTACTTAAAAGTGCCCACCATACGTGTCATTTCACAGCTGGAGGTGCAGCGGCTCCCGCTATGTGAAGCTAGCAGGAGTAGCGCAGAGCATCACCAGAACAAGGGCAAGGGGGGTTTCAGAATTAATGTTTAGACCGGATATTTATATTTTGATGTTTCAAAAGTATTAGTAACGTGTGGATTTTATGTGGTGTTTAACATAAAATTAAAAGATATGAATTTCAAAAGTGCTACACGGTTATTATTTGAGCTTGGAGTTCCACCTGCTTTCTGTGTTTCTGTGTTTAACAGAGAAAGTGTTCACGTGTGTTTGCTGCTTCATCGTTTTTAACGTTATGGACTTGGCCGGTCGCAGCGCTCCCTCTCTCCTGCAGTGGGTGAGTCTGTCTTTTCAGGATATTTGTGTTCATTAAACATGCCACACTGGTTCTGTTAATACAAACCTTTTCTTTCTCATGTCTGAATTCCTCTGGTTCCTCCAGCCGTCGAAGGGGAGCCGCCTGTTTCCTGTTGCTATCTTGTCTCGTCTGGTCTTCGTCCCTCTGATCATGATGTGTAACATCAAGGACTCCAAACTCATCTTCCTCAGTCACGACTGTGCCTTCGTCATCATCATGGCTCTGTTCTCCTTCTCTAACGGCTACCTGGCGAGTCTCTGCATGGCCTACGCTCCACAGTGAGTCCTCAGCCAGAAGTGTAGAACAGTGCTTTGTTTTTTATTTATTTCAGTTCTGTTTGTGGCTAGAACTGGGATCTGCAGCTCTGGACGCCACGTAGCTCTTTAGTCCCGCTCCAGCGGCTCTTTTCTCAAAACTAAACAATTAAATACTGTATTTATAGTTGTAACTACAACACAAAAATGCCAATTACCATCAAATTTGATACAAATATGCAAATAAAGCATCTGTAACAAAACAAGGAGTGCGTATCGATCAGTTGTCACAAGTAGTTTTGTTAGCGTTCTTTAATCCTATATTTCAGACATACGGGATTATTCTCTGAATACGAAACATTTTCCACACATTTAGGCCTGTCACGATTACAAATTTTGCTGGGCAATTAATCGTCTCAGAAATTCTTGCGATAAACGATAATATTGTTTGAAATTTGAGAATAATTAGGCCATGGTCCTCAACCGGAAAAGGGTGGATTGCTCTCTTCAGGTCGAGGGTGAGGTTCTGCCTCAAGTGGAGGAGTTCAAGTATCTCAGGGTTTTGTTCATGTGTGAGGGAAGAATGGAGCGAGAGATTGATAGACAAATTTGTGCAGCATCTGCAGTATTGTGGACTCTGCACCGGTCCATTGTGGTGAAGAGAGCGCTGAGCTGTAAGGCAAAGCTCTCTGTTTACCGGTCGGTCTACGTTCCTCCCCTCACCTGTGGTCATGAGCTCTGGGTAGTGACCGAAAGAATGAGATCATGGATACAGGCGGTTGAAATTAGTTTTCTCCGCAGAGTAGCTGGACTCTCCCTTAGAGACAAGGTGAGAAGTTCAGTTATTCGGGAGAGACTTGGAGTAGAACCTCTGCTCCTCCTCGTCGAGAGGAGCCAGTTGAGGTGCTTCGGGCATCTGGTAAGGATGCCCCCTGGGCGTCTCCCTAAAGAGGTGCTTCGGGCATGTCCAACTGGGAGGAGACCCCGGGGAAGACCCAGGACACACTGGAGAGACAGTAGCTATGTTTACATGCGCAACATTTTTTGACCGGATTGAAATGTTTTCAGATTAAATAATTCAATTGTATTGTTTACATAGGCACAATCTGTTCATGACGAGCGTTTACATGCAGCGGGCTTTGTTCTGAACAGCAGTACTGACATGTGCAGAGTGGTAAACTCTCCTTAAAAAATCCAACGAAGAAGAAGTTCTACTTCCGGGGTGAACGTAAACAAACCTGAGCACCCAAAATGGACCCGCGACAGGTTTTAATGACGGTGGAGACGTTACTGCGCTCCCTGACTGAGCTACAGGTGATACAGATCATTTTGAGCTCTTTCAAAGTTTCTAGTAGAAATGTTGTGTCTCTCACCGACCACTTTTGCTTCCCTGACATGCTAATATTATTAGCGTTAGCCAGGCAGAAATGGCAAAGTCGCACATGCGCAGTCAGGTCAGTTTTTCACGATCAGATAAAAACAAACAGATCAAGTGTTTGCATGCGCACTGATCGGGTTACTGATCGGGTTACAGATCGGCGTAAACCACCCGTTTCAATTCTGATCGCAAATTATATCGGATCGCGCCAAATACACAAAAAATAACGCGAACGGAGTGTTTACATGACACACTTTTATTCCGACCGGCCATTTGATCCGGTTACTTATGTCCATGTAAACATACCTTATGTGTCTCAGTTGGCCTGGGAACACCTTGGAATCCTCCCAGAAGAGCTGGAAGAGGCTGTGGAAAGATGTCTGGGCCTCCCTGCTCAAGCTGCTGCCCCCGCGACCCGACTTCGGAATAAGCGGAAGATAATGGATGGATGGATATTTTCAAATTTAAGAAGAAATGTTGGTTAATGTTTGTGTGTAGTGCCTTTTTGACCACTGGATGACAGTATAAGACTGTTTGAACTGAAGGATGGATAGTGAGGGAGTGAGCAGCATGTCTCTTTAAGGAAAATATGGGGAAGGCCCTTTGATGTGACATGGGCTGTTTCTCATTCCTGTTTTTCAGTTCTCAAAATGGCGGACGCTCAATGTGGTTTGAGCTCTTTAGCATTTTTCACACAAAGCTTTTAATAAAAAATCAGTAAACAGGTTTTCAGCCTTTTTTTGCAGCAAAAAATATTTTACATGAAGGCACGGGTTTCAACCGTGAATTTTGGAGCTTCAACAAAACAGTTTTTTTTTCCCCGAGGTCGGCCTGTTAGCTTAGCTCGTAGCTTAGCTTCTCAGCTAGCTGCTTTTAACCGTCCAAAAACACAACAAAATCATGTTTTTGGACGGTTAAAACAGATTTTAAAGAGAAAGGGAGGAGTCAGTGCAGAACACTGGAGTTGAGCCTTTTGTCATCCAGTGTCTTCAGTGGAAAGAGAGACACGAAGAAACGATAAAGCTGATAAATTAAAATGAAGTTGATAATTTTCACTTATGCTGTTAATTGATTTATTGTTTATTGCAACAGACGTTCACACATTTGAAGAAAGCTGCCAAAGAGAAGAAACAGAAAGTGCAGTTTTGCACACACAAACTATTACATTACGAGCCACTGAAATCAGGTGTTTTAAGAAAACATTGCAAATAAATGTGGTACCAATTCTAAAGAAATTAAAACTGAACCCAGTTGGAACTCTGTTATGTTTCATGTGACTTCATGTCCAGCTGTGAATTACAGCTCCGTCCTCAGACTGATGTGTGGTGGACGCCCTGACTGTGTCTCTGTCCCACAGGTTGGTGCGATGCAGAGACTGTGAGACGGCGGGCTCTCTCATGACCTTCTTCCTGGTTCTAGGCCTGGCTCTGGGAGCATCTCTGTCATTCCTGCTGGGTAAACTGGTTTAAAGTAGTGTCTCACTGCGCAGCAACTCCTAGAGACTAGTAGGTGACTCAGTGGTGAGAAAATAGTCAATCAAGCGACAAACAAGCCGAGATGGTTTTTGAGACGTTTTTGTGTGCACGGTTACAAACTGCATTAAATTAGTTCCCCACCTCCACCATCGTTATCATTGGAAACTCACTCCCAACTAGTGTCCAACAGTTGCAGCTCAGTGAGATATCTGCATTAGACACCCCCCACCCCCACCCCCCCAGGCAGCTTTCCTGATCATCTGTGGAACATCTGATGAGACGTTACTTCAACAAACCTGGAGAAAGACTCGAGTGAAGCTTCTTTTTGTGTTTCACTGTAAACCCAATCTGCATCCTAAATTATATTTTAATTATTATAGCCCCTAAATTATTAAGCTGAGCGTTTATGATTTTTCTGTGTGTGATCTTGAGCATAACACCTGAACGTTTTCCTGACGTTAAAATGTACAAATCACCTTTAAGGCCAACAATCTTCAGGAGCTCTTTGTCAACACACCTTCAGTGGCATTACTTTTAACTTTTCACATTACGTGACAGGATTTGCAAAGTGAGGGCTCTGTGGAAACGTGCCGTAATATCTCAGGTGTAAAACGTAAATCTTTATAACTGTTGTAAAGAAAAAGTAATTCATGGCTACAGCTGAAATCAAATGATTTCACATTTCTAGAGTTGTGGATCTTCTTTAAGCGCACTTCTCTTTTATATTCAGCAATAACTTTCCTTCTTTTGAGTTTTGAGCAGCTGGCTTTGTTTGCACTTTTACCGTTTTTATTGATCCCTAAAGACATTTTTATGGTTTGATCTGTTTATTTATGTATTTCTTTAAGTTTTCATGTGCAGTAAAGTTTTTTTGTACTTTTTTTTTTTTTTTTACAAAACATTTCATTAAAAAAACGTTTTAAAGAATTGTCAGTTGCCTCTTTGGTTTGAGATGACAGTGATGTCAATTCCTAAAACATGTGGAGTGGTGGCGCAGAGGTTAGAGAAGGTGGGCATGTGATTGGAAGGTCACTGGTTCAACTCCCGGTACCGACAACATCAAAATATGGGTGGAATAGGTGAAACACCCACACCTGCCTCCACCCTCATTTGCCTCACTCTGGGCCTTTGAGCAAGGCCCTTAACCCCCCACCATCTGCTCCCCCAGGCGCCCTGGATGGCAGCTCTCTTCTCCACACAGAGGGCTGTGGTAGCTCGGTGTCTGTGGTTGAGTCAGGAAGAACATCCGGCATAAAAATAATTGCCACGTCTTCGTGCGAGTTAGTTTGCTGTGGCGACCCCTGAAGACAAGATGCCCTTGTAAAAAAGAGATTGATGATCTCAGTGGATTTCTGCCTGGTAAAATAAAGTAATTAAAAAAATTTAGAGAGCAGCTGAAGGAAGAAGAAAAAAACAATTTGAAATAATATTTGTCATATTTTACTTTGAGGGGCAGCACTGTGGCGCAACTGGTAGAGCTGCTGCCTCTCAGTGAACAGGTCCCTGGTTCAAACCCCAGTCCAGGGGCCTTTCTGGGTGGAGTTTGCATGTTCTCTCCGTGCATGCGTGGGTTTTCTCCGGGTGCTCCAGTTTCCTCCCACAGACCAAAAACATGCATGTTAGGCTGATTGGTAACTCTAAATTGTCCCTAGGTGTGAGTGAGAGAGTGAATGTTTGTTTGTCTCTATGTGGCCCTGTGATGGACTTGCGACCCGTCCAGGGTGTACCCCACCCCTCGCACAGTGATCGCTGGACATGGGCACCGGTGACCCCCGTGACCCAAAATGGAATAAACGGGTAAAGATAATGGATGGATGGATATTTTACTTTGCTCAAGTGTTTTTTTTTTAGCAATATTTTTTCACTGGTGTAAACATTTTGAATGTCTGCAGATGCTTAACCTACACTTATACTGCTTATTATTCTGGATAAGAATGTAGTTTTTAGGACTCTTTCATGAAAGAACCACAAAAGAAAACAATAATGCAGTTAAATAAAGAATGATGAGAGATTCCTGCAGCCCAGAGGATCCACGGTCTCCACGCTGCTCAGGATCTGCTTCCTTAGACAACTTTTACTGGCAAGTCATGATGTTTGTGAATGTTTTTATACAGAGCGCTGAGATTACGTTTGTTGTGAAGTGGCACAATTAACTGAATTCAACTGAAACCACAAGATCACATTTATCCAATATGATGAGCTTTGATTTTTTACTTCTTTTTTTTTTTTTACCCGATCGGTCATAATACAGATTTTGGCTGTAAAGCAATATTGTAGTTTTATTGTTAGTGCATCTGGGAAGTACACAGTGCTTCACCTTCCACATTCTGTTCCAGCCTTATTCCAAAATGGATCAATTAATTTTTCCACCTCAGAAGTTACACATGTAACATCTGATAATGAGAAGGTGGTGTTTGTTTTTGCAAATTTATCCACGTTATTCCTGGTGCCTCTACTGTAGAAATGAATATGTGCGCAACTTCCGGTCCGACGCAGGAAGTAGCGGTAGGGCGGGTCACGGACAGCGTATGTGTAAATTATTTGCAGTTAGTTTAGCAGAGAAAATGCTTTTATTTATTTTTTTCATTCAACCTTTATTTAGACAGGTTAATACCATTGAGCCTCGACTCATTTACAAGAGACCTGATTTTAACAAAGTGATGACAACACTGGACAACAAAGGCAAGAATAGACGATCATAAAGGATGCATATAAATTAAGAACAAGAGAAAATTGTATTTAAAAGAAAATGTAATAACAGAAGAAAAAAACCCAGCTATGTTGAAGGCGATGTAGAAAACTAAAAACAAGAACATGTCGGCACTGGTTTTTCCCAGGAACTTAGCAAATGTTTAAAGCCACTTAGAGGTAATGGTCGAGAGCTTCAGATCTTTTTGCAAGATATTCCAGGAAACAGGAGCAGAGTAGGCTCCTAAAGCTTCATCTTATTTTAGTATCAGACAAACCGATGGCAGTGACAATGTCTAAGATTTTTGCATACTTAGTCAAACTAATAATCCACACATACAAACAATAAAAAAGCAAAATCATACAGGTAGTTGTAAAACCTCTTACCACAATGTGTTTTTTGAGTATTGCAAGCTGCTGTCACCGTAGAGATCAAACAAACTTTGCATCTGGACGCTGTCTCTTTTTCAACCTCTGTACATGAAAAATTTCTCCAGGTACGGCCACGGGCACTCGTCCTCAGCCTTTACCTTATCATTTTTTCTGTTGACAGTGTTGTCCTCTATCCCCATTTTGGCCTTTTCTCCAAATCTTCGGTCCATAAATGACTCTCTATGGAGTTGTCCTTTGTTTATGTCATAGGTAATTGGCGCGCTCGCAATCTGAAAGCCTTATTGGCTACAAAGATGCAGATGAATGGTTTGAATATTAATTCAAATTGCAGCCGTACTCAGTAGCAACTTCTGATTTTAAAAGTAGCGAAGTAGATTACATGGTCTAAATTGTACTTAAGAGTAAAATTGCACACTTAAAATAAATACTCATAAAAGTACAAGTACCCCAAAAATCGTTGGTAACGCATTATAACCCCAGATTCTATGAGTGTAAACATAGCCCTTTAAAAGCTGTTGCTACTGGGTTTACGCCACGCTCAGCGCGCCGAACAGTGAAAACTTCTAGTGCACGCCCACCTACTGTGTGGGCCCCACCCGGTCCATTATAAATTGCATCTGACCAGCGATCGACTCCCAAAAGGCATATTCCTTTCTTCAGCCATTTGAGAGCCAGTGAGGCCCAGTTTTTAAAGGGCTACGCTTACACTCATAGAATCTGGGGTTACAATACGTAACCAACGTTCTATTTCATGTAAGCTATGCCCTTTAAAAGCAGTCGCTATTGGGTTTAAAGGGTGGAGCAGGATATGATGCATGCCTCACTGGGTCTGCCCGAGAACCATAAAACACACCGATATCTGATTAAAAACCCATTCTCCATTCAAGCGTAATTACGCACCGCTGATCCATGTACTGGTGCGTACTGGATGACAAGCGTGTAGCCTCTGTGCCTGATCTTGGCTGAAGGAATGTTTATTCATATCAGGCAACCAGAGGAATAAGAAGAGAACTTCCAATGAGGGAAAAAAAAGGAAGTTTTCCTGCTTGAACGAGTAAAAGCAGAAAAAAGCGCCCACTAATAGAGCAGGGCTGTGCTTTTTTTTTTTTTAAACAGTTGTGTGACTGTGAAGGATCACCCTGACATAACTCTGAGAACCAAATGTGTCAAATAAGAGCTGGAGACATTTTGTCAATAAAAATGGTTGAAGGGGGTTGGTGATGACCGTGAAGCTGCAGAGCAGATGTCCTGTACAGACACCCCTCTGTGCAGAGCTGCGGAAGTAGAAATACCCCTTGTGGAATGAGCCCCGAGTCCTTCAGGTAGTTGAAGACCGGAAGAACTATAGGCTTCACATAACTAATGTGACAGACACTGGGAAGATAAAGGCTGACCCTGTGATCGCTCTCTGAAATGTGCAAACAATTGTTCAGATTTACGCAGTGTGGCTGTGCGTGTCACATAATTCAGGTGCTGAACAAAATTTGATTAGCTCCGATTTAGTTAAGGAGTATTCTCTACCCACTCGCGAGATTCCGTCAATTTCTGTCGCCGGCTTAACCGGGGACACTTTGACCCGTATTCATTTAAAACCACCGAGCTACATGTCATAATCTCTGGAAATCACCACGAAATGACAGATTTCTTTATATTCAATTCTCGTACACCCCAAGTAATTCTAGGTTTCCCCTGGCTTCGTAACCATAACCCAGTTATTAACTGGGAGCGTGGCTGTATTGATAAATGGAGCGACAAGTGCCTCAGCAATTGTCTGCGCTCCGCTGTTAAAGAGTTCCCTTGAGACACGCCTCCTCTAGAGGAGATCGATCTTACCTTGGTCCCTGCAGAATACCGCGACCTAGCGGCCGTCTTTAGTAAACAACGCGCCTTGTCACTTCCTCCTCACCGTCCCTATGACTGCGCGATTGACTTATTACCTGGCACCCCCTTGCCGTCAAGTGGACTCTACAACCTTTCTGGTCCTGAGAGAGAGTCTATGTCTGACTATATTAATGAATCTCTTGCCTCAGGTGTAGTATGTCATATGCTGGATATTTCATACATTTTTCACGAGTTCCTCATCTTTCTGACTGTGTAAATGTCGTGCGTTGAGTTTAACAGAAATGCGAACGAGAGACGTTATTATCTTTGACCCATCAAATGAATGCGGTCATTTATTTGCAGAATCAAAGTTTAACATCAAACATTTACATTAATTTGGCAAAATATGAAAACAATAACAATTTCAAGTTCACAGAAAGTGGACAATACGGCGATTGTCCTCACTTCTCAGCAGAACCACAGACATCAATCACACGGCGGTGATTGAGAACTTTGCTTCAGATATTTCTAAAATATCTATAATGATTTTAAGAGAAAGGAGAGTTTAAGATGGAAAATGGAGATTTATCTTACAGAGAGATGTGTGAGGGAATTAATCTGTTTGACCAGAAACGTGCACGCTCTTAGGGGAATCAGCTTGACCACGGTACACTTGGTCGGAAATAGAACCTTCTACCTGGTTGATGATAAAATCAGCGTCGGCGTAGGGTTCCTTTCTGACTCTTTCAGCGTCTCCATGAGGACAGCCAAACCCTTAGAGAGTCGTACGAGGTTATCCAAACAGAAGTTGTAACTCCCAAAATCGTCACTGCTTCCTGGATTCAAGAAGCATTCTGGACGCCTGCGTTAGCATCCAAGAACTCTGAACTCTTTACTCCATGAGCTGCATCAGAGAGTTTTTCATCTCTTTAACTCTTTGGTTCTTTAACTCTCTAGCTCTTTAAATCCATCACTCTTCAGCACTCTGTGTGGAACTCTCCTTGAACCGGGAAGTTGCCACATTTTAAATGAGTTGACTTCCGGGTCAATTTAGAGCTTTCTGATTCGTGGATGGACCAGAATAGAGGTGTGGTTTGTGACGTAAGATGTTATCAAAGTCAAGGGCAGAGAATGAGATTATTTAACAGACAGAAAAGATTATTGGAGAAAAAGCAGACTTCGTGGAGTCAAACTCCTATTATCTTCTGAAAAAGTTTAAACATGACATTTCTTCTCAGTAAACATTTTAGTTGACCGAGACTCGACCTTTAACATACTTACAACACTTGCTCATTGCAGACAGAAAAATCAAGAAATGCATATTAACCTGATTTCTTCTTTGAATGAGGAATAAAAATCATTACTTACTGTTTATGTAAAATAAAAATGAGTAGTTCTCTTCAACCTGTAAGCATTGAGTGAACTAACACAATTTGATTATCAAACATTTGTAAAATAGTAATGATCATAGAGGATTGTCTTTTCTACTTGATTAATTCAAGAAAGAAAGTCTCCAGATGGCTCAAACTGTATTTCCGGATGCAGATCAATGAAATAACAGTCTCTGTCCATCTGATCAGATTTGAGGTCAGATCAGGTTCACTACAGTCCCCCCTTTGGAAATCATCGCCTGTCCATGGGGATGAATTCCAACCGTGAACTTAGACCTTCAAATGTCCTTGAGCTTGATGTAATCCAGCAAGGAAGACCAAGTCAAGGTAATTCCACAATGTTCTTGATAATTCCATTGTGTTGATTATAATTCCATAATGTTGTTGGTAATTCCATTGTAGCAATGCTTTAACCCCTTGGAAACAGAGTCTGTAATCCATTGGAAAAAGTCATATAATCCACAACGGTAAATCCACAACGATTGGAAGTGTTGATTAATCAGCATACAGAGGGGTACCCTTGGATTGAACTGAAGATGCGGCCACTGGATGAAGAGTGGAGACCAACGTCAGGATTGCAGGTCGCCTCCAGCGAAGGTTGTCTCCAGCGACGTCCAGCCTGTGCCGTTCTGGTTCAATGTGTCATGCAATTATGTGGTTTAAGGTGGGCTTATGAAGGGGATTTTACATAAGGCCTTAAACTATATGCACCTGGTGTGTAAGCTATTATGGTTGGGAACAGCTACACCTACCAGTTAAGGGGTGGAGCATGCTGAAAAGGGGTAACTACAGGGGTTTATGCCTATAGAAAAGGGTTCCAAACTATTTTTCCATTTCTATCTTGGTTTAAGTTAGCTTTACATGGTAAAATATAGTTTGGTGCAATTGTCTGTTGTCTTTTAGACGAACGACTTGAGATTGGGTGTTTGGTTTCCCCATAAATGTTTTGGAAGTCTATGGCGAGACTTATCAAAAAGAATTAGCTATCCCCCCGAATAGAATTGTTCGAGTAGGTTCGGCTTAAGCGTTGTGAGATCAATGTAGATTATGGTACTTAAGGTAACAATAATATACATTGACTCCGCAAAGATTGCAATTTAGCGAATGAACTGCATGTTGGCATGGTCAAAGGCCTCTTAGTCTCTAACTTACTACACAACAAAATTCATTCTTTCCTCAGAAACAACCAAAATCAACTAAACAACGTTTCAACACCGACAAGAGTAGTGACTAAGCATCTAGAAACATCGTTTCACTGCTTCACCTCACCCTGGTTGTCAGTTTCAGTCACGCTGTCCCGTTTTATCAAGGGTAGGTCCTGTGAGTTTAAACTATGGTTAAGTTTATTATCCATTAGTTATCTTCTGCTTGGGTAACCCTTATTCCCACGAGGTCAGATTTTGTGAGATCTTTGTCTCCTAAGGAGTTATTGCACGCCTTGTGTTGTTTAATCTGGTTACGATGTACCCATTTAACAGTTGGCTCTTTTTGGCCTTTACTGATTTTTATCTGGTAGACAACTGGAGACACTTTGTCGATTATCAGATGGGGTCCAGTCCATCTGGGCATCAGCTTACGGGCGAGAGTTCCGGTCCCGGACTCTCTTCTCCCAGTTTTGGGGGCAAACGTGTAGTACCAGACCCTGTCTCCCACTTGGAGTTCCTCGTAAGAGGCCTTTTGGTCGTAGTACGCTTTGCGTCCTTCAGCTGATTTTTCCAGGTTTTTCTGTGCGAAAGCAAAAGTGTTCTTAAGGTGTCTTTCCAAGTCTTTCATGTATTGTTGTGTGGTGTAGGCTGTTGCCATGGCAGCATCGCCTGGATTGGTACAACAGGTGTAGAGGGAGAGTCATTTGTCGACCTGTCATCATCTCGAAAGGAGCGATGCCAGTCGACGTGTGTGGAGTGGCCCTTATGGCCATGAGGACCAGAGGGAGTTTCACGTCCCAGTCCTTGTGGTTTGCGGCAACGTATTTCTTCAAAATACTCACCACAGTCCTGTTTGCTCTCTCAACCTGGCCTGAAGCCTGTGGGTGGTAGCCAATATGGAAGTTGGCTTTGACGCCTAGCGTCTTCCACAGTTCCTTCATTACTTCACCTGTGAAGTGTGTACCTTGGTCTGAGTTCACCCTAAGGGGAAGTCCAAACCTTGAAAATACATGATTCATTAACAACATAGCAGTGGTTTGTGCTGTGTCATTAGGGGCTGGTAGACATTCTACCCATTTGGTAAACGCGCAGGTTACCGTGAGAAAATATTTATTTCCTCTAGAGGTCTTAGTGAGTGGTCCGACCCAGTCAATCTGGAGGTCCGACCATGGAAATGCAATGCCTCTACTATGCAGTGGTGCTCTGTGAAGTGGTCTGGATGGTTGAAACTGGCCACAGATCAGGCACCCTTTTATGTAGTC